>NC_054498.1:23786794-23864294 GCF_017639515.1 Carcharodon carcharias
GAGACACGGAAGAAACAGACCTTTTCTGCCCTATACATCGACACAGTAAATAAATCAAATGAATTTGTAAAATGCTTTTCATTTTAGCACATCTCGATGATCTTACAGAATCAGTAATTTCTGATTTATGCAGATAGACACACAGTCAAATGGGTTAACAAATAAAACGACTTTGTACTTGTCTAAGAAAATTAAAATGGTGTATTTTTATCGATTTAAAAATTTATAATTATCTGTTATTTTTATATGTAAGAAATAACCTTCCACTAATATAAAATAATCAGAAATGCATTATATTTCTAAACATCAATGACATAAAGGGATATGGGGATAGTGTGGAAAAAAGGCATTGGAGAGGATGATCTGCCATGATAGTATTGAATGGTGGAACAGGCTCGATGGGCCGAATGGCCTACTCCTGCTCCTATTTTCCTATGTATTCAAATTCCAAAAGCTGCTCTGGTGGGATCTGAACCCGTGTCCCCACAGCATTAGCCTGAGCCTCTGGATTACCAGCCCAGTGACACTACCACTACACCACCATCTCCACACTCCTCTGTCTGTCTGTCTGGTCAGGCGAGCTTGCAATCACACAGAAGTCATGTGAAACACAAAATGCTGCCTTCCTATTATTCCTGGCAACAGCTTTAACCGCTCAATGACTCAAGAATAGTACGCATAAGAGGAAGTTATTCATCTTGGGGGGGAAAACTCGAAAAGCAGAATATGTTTAAATTGTGGGAGGCTGGGAAATGTAGGTATTCGGGAGCTCCTGGGTTTCCTTGTACACAAATCACAGAAGGTTATCCTGCAGGTACAGCAAGCAAATAGAAGAGTATGTGGTGCATTAACCTTTATTAAAAAGGAATAGAATGAAGGTGTCTTACTACAATTATGGGGACCTTGACGAGACAACACGTGGATTATTGTGTATGGTTTTGGTCTCTTTACCCAAGGAAGGATATACACCTTAGAAAAAGTGTATAAAGGTTCACCAGATTGGGATGAGGGGATTGTCCTAGGAGCAGAGATTGAGTAGATTTGTACTTTTATTTATTCTTTCACAGTGCTGGTTAGGCCAGCATTTGTCGCCCATCTCTAATTGCCCTGGAGAAGGTGGTGATGCGAGCTGCTTTCTTGAGCTGCAGCAGACCATGTAGGTACACCTGAAGTGCTGTTAAGAAGGGAGTTCCAGGATTTTGACCCAGCGACAGTAAAGGAACGTCTCAATATAGTTCCAAGTCAGGATGGTGAGTGACTTGGAGGGGAACTTCCAAGTGGTGGTGTTCCCATCTATCTGCTGCCCTTGTCCTTCTAGATGATAGCGCTTGTGGGTTTGGAAGGTGCTGTTTAGGAGCCTTGGTGAATTCCTGCAGTGCATCTTGTAGATGGTACACACTGCTGCTACTGTGTGTTGGTGTGAAGGTTCTCGAGTGTTGTTGGAGCTGCACTCATCCATGCAAGTGGAGAGTATTCCATCATACTCCTGATTTGTATCTTGTAGATAATAGGCAGGCTTTGGGCAGTCAGGTGGTGAGTTACTCACCGCAGGATTCCTAGTCTCTGACCTGATCTTGGAACCACAGTATTTTTATGGCTGGTCCAGTTCAGTTTCTGGCAATGGTAACACCCCAGGATGTTGATAATGGGAGATTCAGTGATGGTAATGCCATTGAATGTCAAGGGACAATGGTTAGATATTCTCTTGTCGAAGATGGTCATCGCCTGGCACTTGTGTGGTACGAATGTTACTTGCCACTTGTCAGCCCAAGCCTGCATATTGTTCCAGGTCTTGCTGCATTTGAACATGGACTGCTTCAGTATCCAAGGAGTCATGAATGGTGAACATTGTGCAATCATCAGCAAACATCCCCACTTCTTACCTTATGATGGAAAAAAGGTTGTTGATGAAGCAGCTGAAAGTGGGCCTAGGACACTACCTGGAGGAAACTCCTGCAACAATATCCTGGGACTGAGGTAATTGACCTGCAATAACCACAGCCAATTTCCTTTGTGATAGGTATGATTCCGTCCAGTGGAGTGTTTTCCTCTCGCTGACTCCCATTGACTTCAGTTTTGCTAAGGCTCCTTGATGTGACACTTGGCCAAATGCTGCCTTGATGTCAAAGGCAGTCACTCTCACTTCAGAGTTCAGCTTGGTCAATTTTCCACTTTGCAAGGTAGATGTCAGTGTTTCAGTTGTATTGGAATAGCTTGGCTAGGGGTGTGGCTAGTTCTGGAGCACGGTCTTCAGTACCACTGCTGGAATGTTGTCAGGTCCCACAGCCTTTGCAATTCCAGTACCTTCAGCCATTTCTTAATATCATGTGGATATCATATGGCATCTCTGAGGCTGAGAATCTCAGGAGTAGGCTGAGATGGATCATCTTCTTGGTGCTTCTGGCTGAAGATTGTTGCAAATGCTTCAACCTGGTCTTTTGCACTAATGGGCTGGTCCCCCATCATTGATGAGGGGGATATTTGTAGAGCCTCCTCCTCCATTTTGTTCTTTAATTGTCCATCATCACCCGTGGCTGGATGTGGCAGGACTGAAGAGCCTTGATCTGATCTGTTGGTTGTGGGATCGCTTAGCTCTGTCCATCGCATGCTGCTTCCACTGTTTGGCATGCAGGCAGTCCTGTGTTGTAGCTTCACCAGGTCGATACCTCATTTTTAGGTACACTTGGTGCTGTTCTTGGCATGCTCACTTACTCTCTTCATCAAACCAGGCCTATATTCCCTGGAATTTAGAAGGATTATGGCTGGTCTCGTTGAAACATACAAAATTCTTCAAGGACTCAATTGGGTAGATGCTGGAAGAATGTTTCCGCTGCCTGGAGAGTCTAGAACTCAGTCACAATCTCAGAATAAGGGGTCAGCCATTTAGGACTGAGATGAGAAATTTCTTCACGCAAAGTTGTAGACCTTTGGAATTCTCTATCCCCGAAAGCTGTGGATACTCAGTCGTTGAGTATACGCAAGATGGAGACTGAGCTTTTTTTTATTTTCAAAGAATTAAGGGATATGACAATAGTGCAGGAAGGTGGAGTTGAGTTAGATCAGCCATTGAAGGCAGAGCAGGTTTGAAGGGCCGAATGGCCTACTCCTGCTCCTATTTCTTATGTTCTAACGCTTTAGAAGGATATCACTCGGGCCATGAGCAACCCAATTAATCTTACTTGCCCATTCTTTCCCAATATTCCTGCAATCTTTTACTCTTCAAGTGTTTAGTCCAGTTCTAAATGTGGCCTATTCAAAAAGAAGCAGGGCAGTTCTCCCTAGCTTTGGCCCTTATTAATCCCTCAACCATCGCCAAAACATATTACTGAAAAATCGGAACAGGAGACGGCCATTTAGCTCCTCAGGTTTGTTCCAGTCCATGAGCTCAGCACTGATCTGTAAGCTGTTTAATGATGGGTCATTGATATCACTGTGGAAGCCAAATGTACACAAATCAGCTGCCTCCTTGTCCTACATTACAGCTGTGATCACACTTGACAAATACACCGACTGATGTGCTGAGGGACATCCTGGAGGCTGTGATATCTGTGACTGCTAATATCAATAAAAATCTTTTCAAGGGAACATAGACCCAAGCAGCAATTTTAATGCTTTCTTTTTAAGATACATTGTTAGGGTGGGGAAAGGAGAGCTGAATTACATACAGGTAAGCTGGCCAGCATCACGATAGACCCTCACTGAAGAATCAGGGCTACATAGGGGAGCAGAATTTGTTATTGATCCATAACACATTGGAGAATCATCAGAGCAAACAGGAATCATATTGAAACTTGACTCACGTGAAATGATTTGAAACCACAACTTAGCATATTTCAGAAGCCTGACTAAAGCAGTTTAAATGATGCTCATGTGACATTTTCTGACAACATACAACACTTCTGTTTTAAGCAAGTTTCATCAAGAGGCATCTCCACACGTGATCACACTGACCACCTACTGAGCTGCTTCTTTTAACCTTGCTGGAATTTTCACTTTATATTTTCAGTGTCAGCTGTAGCTGACTGGGTAACACTGTTGCCTGAGCCAGAACGTTATGGGTTCAAGCCTCACCCCAGAAACCCAAGTACAAAATCTAGGCTGACCCTCCAGTGCAGTACTGTGGGAGTGCTGCACTGTCAGTGGTGCCGTCTTTTAGATGAAACGTTAAACCAAGGCATCATCTGTCTTCCTGGGTCGATGTAAAAGACATAGGAGTAGACTGTGCAACCCATCAAACCTGCTCTGCTATTCAATACAATCATGGCTGATCTTTGGCTTCAAATCCACTTTCTTATCCCCTCCCCAAATCCCTTGATTTCCACAGAGATCAAAACTCCATCTAGCTCAGATATAAATTTATCCAACAATGGAGCATCCACAACCCTCTGGGGTAGAGAATTCCAAAGATTCACAACCTTGTGAGTGAAGAAATTCTTCATCTCAGTCCTGTCCCTGTATTCTAAAATCCCTAGCCAGGGGAAACAACCTCTGTGTCTACCCTGTCAAACCCCTTCAGAATCTGATATCTTTCAATGGGATCACTTCTCATTCTTCTAAACTCCAGAGAACACAGACCCAATTTACTCAGTCTCTCATCTTAGGATAATCCTTTCACACGAGGGGCCAATCTAGTGAACCTTCACCGCACTGCCTTCAATGCAAGTATATCCTTTCTTAAATATGGAGGCCAAAACCACACATGGTATTCCACTTAGGATCTCACCAAAGCACTGTAAAATTCTAGCAAGGTTTTTTCATTCCTGTACTCCAATGATAACAGAGATGGTTGATGATGGTAATGCAGATGATGTGTATATGGACTTACAGCAGGCATGTGACAAAGTGCCACGAGGCAGGCTTGCCAGCAAAGATGAAGCCCATGGAATAAAAGAGAAAGCAGTATGGAAATTAAGAATTTAAGAAAGGATATACTTGTATTGTTAGCGGTAAACGAAGGATCACTAAATTGGTACCTGGGATGAGGGGGTTGTCCTACGATGGGAGGTTGAGGAAATTGGGCCTACGTTCTCTGGAGTTTAGAATTGTGTGAAGCAATCTCATTGAAGCCTACAAAATTCTGAAGGGGTTTGATCGGGTAGATGCTGAGAGACTGGTCAGGGAATTTAAAACATGGGGGCACAGTCTCAGGATAAGGGGACAATCATTTAGGACTGAGATGAGGAGAAATTACTTCACTCAAAGAGTTGTGAATCTTTGGAATTCTCCACCCCAGATGGTGGATGCTCCATCGTTGAATACATTTAAGGCTGGGATAGACAGATTTTTGGTCTCTCAGGAAATTAAGGGATATGGGGAGTGGCCAGGAAGTGGAGTTGAAGCCCGAGATCAGCCATGAATGATATTCAATATTGAATGACAGAGCAGGTTCGACTAGCCTCATGGTCTACTCCTGCTCCTATTTCCTGTGTTCTTATGGAAACGATGTTGGCTGAGTGAAAGGAAACAAAGAGTAGTGGTGGACGGTTGCTTTTTGGACTGAAGGGAGTTATACAGTGGGGTTCCCAAACTAGGCTTTCCTTGATCTACATTAATGACCTAATGAAGCACAGAACTGCCAAATTTGCAATGACACAAATCTTGGAAGTACTGTGAACAGGATGATAGACTTCAAGAGCACATAGACAGGCTGGTGAAATGGGCATTCACATCGTAGATGAAATTTAATGCAGAGAAGTGTGAAGTGGTACATTTTGGTAGGAAGAACTAGGAAAGGTGTTATAAACTAAAGGGTACAATTCTAAAGGGGGGTTTGTTGCAAGAACAGAGAGACCTGCAGGCATTTGTGCACAAGTCAATGAAAGTAGTAAGGCAGGTTGAGAAAAAGGAGTTTAAAAATCATACGGGATCCTGGGCTTCATAAGTCAAGGCATAGGAAGTTGTGATGAACCTTTACAAACTGTGGGTGCCGCGCTTTGGGAAGGATGTGAAGGTTTTAGAGATCAGTGCCAGGGATGATAGACTTCAGTCATGTGACTAGATGGATTCTTCTCCTTATAGAAGAGGAGATTTGATAGAGGTGTTGAAAATCATGAGTTACCTGGACAGACTAGATAAAGAGAAATTATTCCCTTTGGTGGGTCAGGAACCGGAAGACATTGAGTTAAGGTGAGTGGCAAAAGAACCAAAGACGACATGAGGAAAAACTTTTTTACATGGTGAATGGTTAGGATCTGGAATGCACTGCCCGAGGTGGTGGTGCAGACAGTTTCAATTGCGGCTTTCAAAACAGAATTGGATAAGCACCAGAAGAGAAACAAATTGTAGGGCTATGGGTGAAGGGTGGGGAGTGGGACTAGACAAGTTACTTTTGCAAAGAACTAGGAGGAACATGACAGCCCAAATGGCCTCTTTTTGTGCTGTAATCATTCTATGATTCTATGTGAGGACAACGTGGGCTGACTGTCTCGCCTTGGAGAGGAGCACTAAGAGCAGCAAGAACGACATAGATTGACAGGCAGGCCTACTATTACCAAGGCTGGTGGTGGGTGCCAGGTGAGTTCCAGAGAGTTACTTTAAAAATATTTATATAGCAGATATGTCAAACATCACACCAAGATAGATAAGACCCTGCAGTGAGAAACAGGCAGCCCCATCACATCAAAATGAGTCAATACCTATTTTCTTAAAAGCATTTTTTAAACACTCTACATGAAACACTTTCATATATCAGTCATATAATCTAAGGGGTCTGTGAGTATAATCATTTGAAAAGGGTTCCTTCAACCAAAAATGTTTGGGAAAGCAGATATAGATAGACAAGTACTTTAGAGTTCTTGAGAGAGGGCTGGGTGTCTGCAGGACAGATGATGGCAACGGGGTGAGAGTGGGGGGGGACAACGGGGTGAGAGTGGGGGGGGACAACGGGGTGAGAGTGGGGGACAACAATGGGGTGAGAGTGGGGGGGGTCAACGGGGTGAGAGTGGGGGGGGACAACGGGGTGAGAGTGGGGGACAACAATGGGGTGAGAGTGGGGGCGGTCAACGGGGTGAGAGTGGGGGGGGACAACGGGGTGAGAGTGGGGGGGGGGACAACGGGGTGAGAGTGGGGGGGGACAACGGGGTGAGAGTGGGGGGGGACAACGGGGTGAGAGTGGGGGGGGACAACGGGGTGAGAGTGGGTGGGGGGGCAATGGGGTGACAGTTGGTAGGGGGCAATGGGGTGACAGCTGGTAGGGGGCAATGGGGTGACAGTTGGTAGGGGGCAATGGGGTGACAGTTGGTAGGGGGCAATGGGGTGACAGTTGGTAGGGGGCAATGGGGTGACAGTGGGGGTGAATGTGGGGGGAGCAATTGGGTGACAGTGGGTGGGGGGGCAATGGGGTGACAGTGGGTGGGGGGTAATGGGGTGACAGTGGGGGGGGCAATGGGGTGAGAGTGGGGGGGCAATGGGGTGAGAGTTGGGGGGGCAATGGGGTGAGAGTGGGTGGGGCAATGGGGTGACGGTGGGGGGCAATGGAAGCAGTAGGGAGGGGGATAGCGGGTGTCCGGTGGCGGGTACCGGGCGCGGGGGGGAACCCGGGGTCCTTGCTTCCCTTCCCCTCACCTTCGCTCTCCGCCTCCTCCTCCCTGAGCAGTGGTTCTCGATCCCTCAGCGACATCGTCCCCGGACTATGTCCCGCGACCAGGTCCCCGCGTCAGCACCTGGGCGGGGTCAGCCAGCCCTGCGTCTGACGTCACTGGCTAACGTTCAGGGGTTAAAGGTCACTCATTGTCATAGAAACCGAACACAAGGTAAATACCCCACAGGGGAGGATAATACCCCAAAGAGGGTGACATCTCGGAGACTGTAATAACCCCTCCCGGGGGGAGGCAGTACCCCCAAGGGGAGGGTAATACCCCCAGAGAGAGTAATGCCACCTGGGAGAAGGCAATATCTCCCTAAGGGTTGGGTAATACTCCCAGAGAGGATGAGAGCAATACCCCTGGAGAAGGAGAGGGCAATACCCCCTGGAGATGGAACTATTGTGGGGGCAATACCCCTGGTGGAGGATAATACCCCAGGACAGACTCCACCCCCCCCTCTCTGGGTCAGGGTAATACCCAGGGAACAGGGTAACACCCAGGATAACAGGGCACTGCGTATGAGGGCAATACCTGGTTTTAATCAGAAGGGGGTACAGAGCAATAGCAGTGTATTAAAATAAAAGCAAAATACTGCGGATGCTGGAAATCTGAAACAAGAACAGGAAATGCTGGAAAAACACTGCAGGTCTCAGCTCTCTAAGTGAGATTGCAGAATTAAGGACAATCTTCTGCAGAAGCCTCTTGCTCATGGGATTGAAACTGGCCAAAACTCTTTGTTATATCAGCGGATATCAGCAACAGCAACTTGAATTGGTCCTTTTAATATCATTAAACATCACAAGACACTCCAAAGGAGCATTATCAAACAAAATTTAGGCACCAAGCCTAAGGAGATATTAGGTCAAGTGACCAAAAGTTTGGTCAAAGAGGTAGTTTTTAAGGAGTGTCTTGAAGGAGGAAAGAGAAGTAGAGAGATATAGGGAGGGAATTCCAGAGCTTAGGGGCTAGGCAGCTGAAGGCACAGCAAGCAAGTGTGGAGCAATTAAAATTTGCAATGCACAAAAGGCCAGCATTAACGGGGCTCAAATATCTTGGAGGGCTGCGGATCTGGGGAAGATTCCAGAGATAGGGAGGGCCAAGACGATGAGGGATTTGAAAAAAGGGTTGAGAATGTTAAAATGGAGAAATTGTTTAACCTGGCCTATTTTGCTGTATAGTGCTCCTGTGAAATGTCTTGTGATGATTAATGATATTAAAGGTGCTAGGTAAATTCAAGTTGTTGTTGTTGACATATGAGTTTTGGCCAGCTTCAATCCCCTGAGCAGGAGACTGCAGTGTGGATAATAATGTTCTCCTGGTGCGATGGCTTTTATTTCTGATGTTTTGGCAGTGATCTGTAGTTAGGACAGAGTAGAAGTAACTTTACATTCCATCCAGCTCAGTGTTTAAAAGTTCTATTTCATGGGTAAATAAGGCTTCATGAATCCATAGAATCATACCATGCAACATTCCCAGTGGGGAATTCCCCTTGGCATCCCTGTCTGGCATCTACAAGGCACAAGTCAGGAGTGTGATGGAATACTCCCCACTTGCCTGGATGAGTGCAGCTCTCACAAAACTCAAGAAGCTTGACACCATCTAGGACAAAGCAGCCCAGCTTGATTGGCACCTCATCCACAAACATTCATTCCCTCCACCAACAACACATAGTGGTAGCAGTGTGTACCATCTACAAGATGCACCACAGGAACTCACCAAACCCCCATTAGACAGCACCTTTCAAACCCATGACCACTAACATCTAGAAGGACAAGGGCAGCAGATAGATGGGAACACCACCACCTGGAAGTTCCTCTTCAAGCCACTCACTATCCTGACTTGGAAATATATCGCCGTTCCTTCACTGTCGCTGGGTTAAAATCCTGGAGCTCCCTTCCTAACAGCACCGTGGGTGTACCTACACCACATGGACTGCAACTGTTCAAGAAGGCAGCTCACTACCACTTTCTCAAAGGCAATTAGGGGATTGGCAATAAATGCTGGACTAGCCAGCGAAGCTCACATCCCATGAACAAAAAAGAAAAATATCGTGGCGGATATTTATCCCTCAGCCAACATCACAGAAGACAGATTATAACTTTGTGGGATCTTACTGTACACTACTTGGTTGCTGCATTCATTACAACAATGACACAAACAAACAATTAATTGGCTGCAAAGCACCTTAGGATGTCCTGGAGTCATGAGGTGCAATATAAATGCAAATCTTTCTTTCTTTATTAATACCCTCTGAAGTGGCCCAGCAAGTCACATCGTTGGGGAAAAGAATTCACTGTTCGCTAGGAAAACCTGCTTCCAAAGACCCTGTAAGAATGGGCAATAAATGCCAACCTCACTCAGATCCTGAAACAGGTAATAAAGGACAAAGGAGGAAAAGTGAATCCAATGCTCCCTCTGACTCAGGTCAATGCCCTGCTGATGTTTAATCCCTTGGAGGTCCCTGGTTACTATAGCAATATTCTAAAGCGTGAAATGTTTTAACAGACTAGGAGCCATGCAAAAATGTACAGCAGGTACCATAGAAACAGACATTTGATCCAGTCCAGTGGCTCAATCTTACCTCCAGCAATGACAGATGAGGATCTGCTCAATGCTCCTAGTGCCAGCTGTGTGCATAGACTGTTGTCAGAAAGATAATGCTGCGGAGTTTGGGTCCTATGCACAGCACTAGTGAGCAGGGAAATTTCCATCATTGGAAATCAGGAATAAAACAATATCTTGCATTAATATTGCACCTAGTGAAACATCCCAGGGGAATGTAATCAGTCAAACAATTGACATCAAGCTAAGCAAGCAGACTTCAGAGCAGGTGTCCAAATGCTTAGTCAAAGAGGTCAGTTTGTAGCAACGTTTTACAGGAGGTGGAGAGGCAAAGAGATTTGCGGCGAGAATTCCAGTCCTTAAGGCTAAGTGGGTACCAAAGATGGGGTGAAGCAAGCGGTCAGTGGACACCAGGTCATAGCTGGAGGAGCGCGGAGTTAGAGGAGGGTTTTAGCTCTGGAGGAGATTAGAGAGAGAGGGAGAGGTGTGACCTCGGAGAAATTTGAACATTAGGGTGAGAATTTCGCCAGCACCTGGAAAGAGAAAGGACGGTTTCATGTTTCAGGCGGAGACCATTCACCTAACAACCTAACCTGTTTTAGGAGCTGCACCTTCCAATCACATCATCCAAATGGTTTCTTAAATCATTTCTATCGAGCCAGCGGCCTAATCCATGTGTCCATCACACTATTTGAAGAATCTCCTGGTATCGTTTTAAGTTAGTATTTCATTACCTTGAACTTGTGCCTCTTTTTCCTATTGTGTCAACCATTCCTCATTGGGTAACACTCTCGCCAGAAGGTTGTGGGTTCAAGTCCTGCTCCTGGGCTTGAGCCCAAAAATCTAGGCTGATTCTCTAGTGCAGTACTAAGGGAGGGCTGCACTGTTGGTGGTGTCGACTTTCAGATGAGATGTTAAACTGCCCTGTCAGGTGGACGAAAAGATCCCACAGCATTATTTTGAAGAAGAGCCCAGTGTTTTGGCCAATATTTACCCCTCAATCAACATCAGATTATCTGGTCATTATCATATTGCTGTTGGTGGGAGTTTGTTGTGTGCAAATTGGCTGCTGTATTTCAAACATTACAATAGTGACTACACTTCATTGGTTATAAAGTAGCTTTGGGATGTCCTGAGGTCAGGAAAGGTGCTACATAAATGCAAATATTTATTGCTGTGATTCATTTGATGTAGTTTTCCATATTAACCATTGCTGTCTTCATATACCACTGAACTGGACACTGTAATCTAGGTGTGGTCTAACCTTTACACTGCTAAGCACAACACCCTTTTGATTTGTAATCCACTGCTTCAGTTCATAGTTCAATTTCCTCCAATGATTGATGCATCAAAGTGATTGCTTGTGTTAAACCCCTCGCTTACTAAAACTCTTGGACCTGATTCAATTTCATCTTTAGCTATTTACCAGTCATGTAACTCACTTTTGCTTTCTATGTTTTGTATGGTCCTAGACTAGGCCTCCATGTTTATGGTAAGATCCAGTTATGGATCAATAACACTTTGTTTAAAGTTAACAAACTTTGCCATTCAAGACACTTGCTAAGACAATAGACACAAGATTCCACTAAGCTTTGAATAAAGATGAACTTTACTATGCAAGGTCAGAAAAGCAAAACAATTTACAATACCACTCTTATGCTCTAACATTAAGAATGAACAAGAGGTAAATATGAATTAACAGGCAAACTGTGGTTGAACACCCACGCTACATATTAAATAGCAAGTGGAACCAAGACAGGTCCCACGGATTACTCAGCATCCCACCCAGACATCAGTAAACACAGTGAGTCAACCAATCTCTTTGAAACACTGTCTCCATCAAGAGGCACTCAAACTATTCACTTTCAAACCTCTGAATTCCCACAAAGCCACGCTAACTCAGACTGCCTCAATGACTGCACACCTCCCAGGGTCTCAATCTCATCTCCTGAGTCTCCATTCCCCTGGATTTCTGAGTCTGCACTCTAGCCTTTACTTACTGGTGCGATTTCAGCTCTTTAATAGCCGGCTAGCTTCACTGGGCTGGCACTGCCCCTGGATTTCACTAATCTCCCCAGCTACACCAAGCTTCGAATGGCTCCTAGGAAGGCATCTTCTGAGCCCTAACCCTTTCCAGCACAAAGCCAGCACCGGATGCACTGTAACCTTTGATTTAGTGAGTGAGTGGATGTGAGGATGACTGATGGCGTGAGGGTTGTTGAGGCTGGGGGGTAAGGGTGTGAGTGGGAGGGTGAGTGAGGGAGGCAGAAAGAGGTGGATGGGTGGTTTACACACAGACAATGTCCCTGAACCAAGTAATAAGTGGATTTTCAACTAAGATTCTGTTACAGTATGATCCAATCTTTCATAGCAAAACCCATCCACATGGATTACTGACATCATTGTTAATGTAAATATCCAGTCCAGATACCTGACTGACCTAGTGTTTACTGTTATTACCCATCCAAATACTAGACTGACCATTTTTATAATATTAATTGTAAGTGTGTGTGAGAGGGAGTGAGAGAGGGAGAGATGAGAGAGTGTGTGTGTGTGTGTGTGTGTGAGAGAGAGAGAGGGAGGGCTGAAAATGTGTGTTTGTGTGTGTGAGATGGATGTTTGTGTGTGTGTGTCTGTGAGAGGGGTGTGTGTGTGTGAGTGTATATGTGAGAGGGAGAGGGAGGGGTGAAAGTGTGTGTGTGTGTGTGTGTGTGTGTGTGTGTGTGTGTGTTTGGGGTGAGTGTTTGTGTCAGAGGGGTAAGTGTTTGGGGTGAGTTTGTGAGATGGTGTGTGTGTGTGTGTGTGTGTATGAGGGCAAATGTGTGAGAGAGAGACAGGGGTGAGTTTGTGTGTGAGAGGGATATGTGTGTGTGTCAGGGGTGAGTGTGTGTGTCAGAGGGTGTGTGTGTATGTAAGGGGTAACTGTGTGTATACATGTGAGAGGTGTGTGTGTGTGAGGGGTGAGTGTGTGTGTCAGAGGGGTATGTGTGTGTGTATGTGAGGGGTAATAGTGTGTGTATGCGTGTGAGAGGTGTGAAAGGGGTGTGTGTATGAGAGGGGTGTGTATGTGTGAAAGAGAGAGGTGTGGGTGAGAGAGGGGTGTCTTTGTGTGTGTGAGATACAGGAGTACGTGTGAGGGATGGGGGTGTGTGCGTGTGAGAGTCGGATGAATATGTGAAAGGGCAAGATGAGTGTGTGAGAGGGCGGGGTGAGTGTGTGAGTGTGAGGGGTGAGTGTAGCGGTGTGTGTGTCTGTGAAAGGTGAGAGGGAAGGGAGAGCATCTGGCTCACTCCCAGTCTCAGGGTTCTCATTCACTCTCCGCCCCCCCCACCCACACACCATCACACACTCTCACAGCAGCTGAGGGTGAGTGAGTGAGCACCTGAGACTGGGAGTGAGCTGGACAAACACACGCTCTCACCCTCTCGCACTCTAATGGTCATTTTGAGTTATTGCTCATTTTTTTAAATTATCAAATTACAGCTTTGACATTTTTTTGCTCAACAAGTTGTTTCTTTTCATATGTCAGTAAAATTCCAGTTTAAATTTGTGCCAAAAACTTATCTTTCAAAAACTTGCCCATTGGCCCCTTGAGTGAGAAGAAAATTGCAATGTGCCCGCCATGTTAAAAGGTTGAACAAGCCTGCCCTAGAAGGCTTTAGCTACACCCATCACCATGGCAACACTGCCTTCCAGGGCTCACTGAATGTTTTTAAATTAATTGTAGCTCTAAACCCCCCCCCACCCACCCCAACCAGAACAAAACTCTCTGGGCTGCATTTCCTTGTAAGCTGTGCAGACACCTTGTCTCCAGTTCTCCAGCAAAGTAAGCCCATCTCTGTTTTATGGTTTTACCTTTCTAGCTGTTAACCCCTTAAGTCAACATGGCCCCATCGTCTTCAAGCTGCTTTAACTGCACCTAATGCATTATCTACAGTTAAACTTTAATCTTCCCAGAGCCAAAAATTACCTCTAAAATATTACGATGGACCATGAACTAGGTATTCATAACAGTGTATTATTTTTCCAATCTGTCACCGTTCAGCCCACTTCCATATTTTATCTAACTCATTTGTAGAATCCTGGCGACCTTCAAGTAACACTATCCCAATCCTCCCTGCCTCCTCCCCCATCCCCTTAACATTCTTCGTTATTGTCTCTGAATCATTTGTCAGCCACATACGCCATCTTGTAGGAAATGAAAACATGCCTTGGAGCCCAGTGGAGCTCCAGCTGGTGATGGATAATGGCAGCTAAAACTGGACAATGTGAAGTGTGAGCTGAGTGAGTGGGATTCTGAGACCCAATCCAAGTTCACCACACATTCTTTCCCTCACAGGCAACTGCTGGCTCCCATTCTTAACCAATTTTTTGTCCATGTTCCAAGATTTAACCTAAATCCCCACTCAAGGACATAAGGTCATAAGAAAGAGGAGCTGGAGGATAGACCATTCGGCCCATCCAAGCTACTCGGCCATTCAATAAGAGGCTGATCTGATTGTGGCCTCAACTCCATTTTCCTGTACTTTGCCTCACTTGTCAATCAAAAATCTATCTAACTCAACCTAGTATACATTCAATGTCTCCACTCTCTGGGGCTAAAGGGCATTAGTGAACCAAATGGATTTTTACAACAATCGTTTCACAGTCATCATTAGACTCTTAATTCCAGATTTTTATTGGATTCAAATTTCACCATCTGCTGTGATGGGATTTGGGCTCAGGTCCCCAGAGTATTACCCTGAGTCTCTGGAATACCAGTCCAGTGACAATACCACTATGCCACCACCTCCTGCTTGATGGTCAGCGTAGACATGATGGGCTGAAGGGCCTGCTTCTGTGTGTATAACTCTATGAGTCTCTGACTCTCTGACTAACGATCCTCTGAGAGAAGAAATAAGAAAGTCCTCTTCACCTCCGTCACAAGTGGGAGAGTCCTTCATTTTTAAACTGTGCCCCCAGTTCTAAATTCCTCCACAAGGGGAAACAACCTCTCAGCATCTACCCTGTCAAGCCCCCTCAGAATCTTAAATGTTTCAATAAGGTCATCTATCATCCATCTAAATGCCAATGAGTATAGGTGCAACTGCAGAGACTTTAGCACTAAATCCAGGTTGAGATTCTGGTGCAGTACCAAGGGAGTGCTGTACTGTCAGAGGGGCGCCTTTCAGATGAGATATTAAACCAAAGCCTCACCTGCTCTTTCAGGTGCAAGTGAAGATCCCATGGCCACTGTTCAAAGAAAAGCAAGACGAACTCTTCTGGTCAACACATATCCCATAACCAACATCACTAAAATAGATTATCTGATTGCTGTTTGTGGGAGATTGTTGTGCATAAATTGGGTCCGGCTTGTTAAAAGTACTCAATTGACTGTGAAGAATTTTGGGACATCCTGAGTTCATGAAAGGTGCTATATAAATGCAGCTTTTTTTTTTCTTTATTAGCCTTAAGCAGGCGTTTTTGTGGAACTTATGATGGGTCACTTTATTGGACTGCCACAGTTCACTTTAGACGTTGCCTCTTCACAAAAAAGAATCAACTATATTGGTTATCTGTTCCTTTTAAATGTGTGTTGGCTGCTATTAACCAGGATCACACACGGAGCTCTGATAATCAGATCCATTGTTTTCCCTGGTATTGATGTGTATTGGATGGTTCTGTTGTTATTGCTCTGTTGCTGGGGAGATGGTGGTGTAGTGGTAATGTCCTTAAGCTAGTAATCATGAGGTCCAGGCTAATGCTTAAGGGACATGGGTTCAAATCCCATCATGACAACTACTACTGGAATTTAAATTCAATGAACAAATCTGGGATATGAAGCTAGTTCCTATGCAGGTAATTATGACAGCTATCATTGATTGCTGTAAAAACACATCTGGTTCATAAATCCCCTTTAGGGAAGGAAATCTGCTGTCCTTATCTGATCTGGCCTACCAGCCAAGTGGTTGGCTCTAAACTGACTGCTGAAATGGTGTGGCAGGAAACTAGGAATGGGCAACAAATGCTGGCCTTGCCAATGATGCTCATGAAAGAATAAAAAAAGAAGCTTGTTTTATAATTACGTTAACTTGTTTTCAATCTATGGGAGCATCCACTGACTCTCATAATGCAGCTCACGCATCTCAGTTATTGGGCAGAGTTTAATGTAGGTGATTGGGGTCACAGTTGTCGACTGGAGAGCCAGCGAGAGCCCTGTGTCGCCTCTTTTGGGAAGGCCCGCCGCACTAAGTGCCAGATTTCGTGTGTACTCACAATTTTGGGTACCTGAAATTGTTATGCTCCTGCACATTAAATTGGACGCCGCAAGGCACTAGGACCCAGGAGAAGTAGCTCTGTGTGTGGCAATGCTCTGACTCACTGGGCAGCACATCCATTCTGATCTATTTAATAACTCAATATTGCAAGATCACACTTGCGTCTTTAGACATTGAAAGATGCATCGAGCATATCAACCCATCGTGGTAACCAGCAACAAGTACCTGCAGCAGAAATGGGACAAAAATGATTACCAGAGGCATAGGGCAAAGGTCAGGTGGTGTCGAATGTGGTAGAAAATATAAATGCTGTGTTAAAAATATATTTCAGTTTAAAGTTTTGTTAATTTCTTATAATTTGGTGTGTTTCTGAACTCTGAATGTTCTTCTCTCTTTTCAACTCTTTTATTCATTCAGGGGATGTGGGCTTCACTGGCTGGACCAGCATTTATTGCCCATCCCTCATTGCCCTTGAGAAGGTGGTGGTGAGCTGTTTTCTTGAACAGCTGCAGTCCCTGTGGTGTAGGTACACCCATAGAGCTGGAGTTCCAGGATTTTGACCTAGCGACAGTGAAGGAACGGTGATATATTTCCAAGTCAAGATGGAGTGTGGCTTGGAGGCATGCTTGTAGGTGATGGTGTTCCTATGCAACTGTTGCCCTTGTCCTTCAAGGTGATATAGGTCGCAGTTGTCGAAAGAGCCTTAGTGAGTTGCTGCAGTGCATCTTGCAGATGGTATTCATTGTTTGCACTGTGGGTCAGTAGTGGAGAGAGTGAATGTTTGTGGATGGGGTGCCAATCAAGCGAGCTGCTTGTTCCCAGATGGTGTTGAGCTTCTTGAGTGTTGTTGAAGCTGCACTCATCCAGGCGAGTGGAGAGTATTCCATCACACTCCTGACTTGTGCCTTGTAGATGGTGAACAGGCTTTGTCAAGCATTTTATTTGCTAGTCCAACTATTATAACGTTACTCAGTCAGTCTCTGCGGTGTTACAACCATCTCTACCTAACCCTCTGTCACTTATAATCCTGTCTCTTTTACTTCAGAATTCATCCAACCCTCAAAGATCATAGACTCATAGAATGATACAGCACAGAAGGAGGCTATTGGGCCCCTCTTGCCTGGGACAGCTATTTGGAAGAAGTTTCCAATTAATCCCACTCCTCCCCTACTCTTCCCTTTCAGCCCTGAAATATTTTCTCTTCCAGTATTTATCCAATTCCCTTTTGAAAGTTCCTTTTGAATCTGCTTCCTCCGCCCTTTCAGGATCGAGACCAATGACTGTGTGAAAAATGTTTTCCTTATTACACCTGCTTTTTTTTTGCAACTAACCTTAAACGTCTGTCCCTCTGCTTACCGACCTTTCTGCCACTGGAAACAGTTCCTCCTTGGATCAAAACTGTTCACGATTATAAACACCTCTATCAAACCTCTGAACCTTCTCTGGTCTCATGAAAACAATCCCAGCTTCACCACCCTTGTCACATAACTGCAGTGCTCATCCTGGTATCACTCTGCTAATCTCTTCCGCACCTACTCCTGAGATTTCTGAGCGTCTCCAACTCCATCTTCTTCCGCATCCTGGATTTTAACCATTCCACTTTTGGCTGCCATATCTGCAACAGCCAAGACCCTAAGCAATGGAATCCCCTCCCTTAACCTCTCTGCCTCTTTCGCCTCCTTTAAGACACTACTTAAAATCTACCTCTTTGACCGAACTTTTGGTCACCCAACATCTTCTTAGATAGCTTGGTGTCAAATTTTGCCTGATCATGTTGCTCTGTAGCATGTTGGGATGTTTTACTACATTAAAGGTGCTTTATAAATGCAAGTTATTGTTTTGCATTACCTCCAATTGCTTCTTGTCAATACATTGTCCCCGTAGGGAATAAAGTTTATCGCAGTGTGTGGTCTACGCAAGGTGCTTAATACAAATAGATATTTAAATTAATAACAGGCTTATTAAAGTCTGATGCACATCAAGACTCTGAGAGAGAGGAAAATGCATATTCACACAGCGATGCACACGTATGGACAGAAAAGCACTAACACATATACCCAGGCAGAGGTACATATATAAAAACACACACAGTTGCAGAGAAAATGTGAGGTCTTGTGTGGCTCAGTGGGTAGCTTCCCTGGCTCTGAGCCAGACGCTTCAGTCTCGAGCCCTACTTGGTGGCCAAAGAAGGCGCATTCTTAACGCGGCCAAACAGGCGGAGCTTCATCTTGTAAACACTTCCGACACACGCCAGTGGCAGACGGTAAGAGTGGGAGAGATTCCTGGTCAGATATGTGATGGAAAATATGTTGGAGCTCCAGAATACAACATGCATGTGAAAGTACGTGTTGCCACAGCAACTTGGACATCCTGAGTGAACTGTAACACGCCACCACCACAGAAAAAATACTGCACTCATATGCTAAAGAAATAACACGCCCTTAATGAGAGACAGGCAGAACAGGCACACGCAGAGACATGAGTTACAATGTAGACTCATACTGATATAAAGATATAGAAAATCTCATAAACAAATACTAAGATTACCAACAGCAGAGGGATCAGCAGTTTATACTGCATGGGAAGAGAGTGCCGATTGATTGGCAAGTGCTCTCTCATTGGTAGAGGTGTTGCCATGAGAATGCACCAAGGAACAGTAACTGCCAAGCTTCTGTTCAAATTCAAACCAGTCTGGTCATCTCTGATTGGTCAAGTCATTGCCATGGGGAATGAACCAGGGAATGGCTGTTCCCCAAGCTTTTGTTTAGTTGAAAAAGGCGCAATGCATGGACATGCTCCTTCTGTCTGCAAAGGACAGGGCCCAGCATGTGAATATATGTAGCTTCTAGCATGTATAAGTGAGTCACACTGCAAGTCCGACTAATAATCTTAAATTGGTTTTCAGTGTAATTCTTAGCACTATCAGCATTGTTTAGCAAGTGTAATCCAAACACGGAGTCACATCTAATGTTGGACGCTATCCTTTGAGTTTTGCAAGTGCAGCTCGTTGGATATGGTCAGTACTTTGCCTGTTCCAAACAGCCGAAGGGACGTGCTGTTTGATACAATGCACCAGCCATTGGGACGGATGGCCTACATACCTGGCTTCACACTGGCACTGAAATTCCCTGGTTCATTCACCATGGCAATGTCTTGAACAATCAGAGTCGACCTGCCTGGTTTGAATTTGAAAAAAAGTTGGCGGCTAACTATTCGCTGCTGCATTCAACATGGCAATGCCTCTACCAATCAGAGTCTGCTTGTCAACCAATCAGCACTCTCTTCTAATGCAGTATAAATTGCTGTTCTCTTTACTGTTGGTAATCTTGCTATCTGTCCTGATGAGTGCAAGACAAAAAGCTTCGACAGCGTGTCTCTTTTTTCAGCAATGCTCAAATTCAGCACTCCCAAATGAATATTTAAACAATACCCATTGATGCTGACATCCACAGGCTGTGATCTCAGGCCACAACAGCTCCGTCATTTGCTGGCAAGTAGGTTAAATGGAAAGGTCTTTTCCCATTGTTCCTAGCTTTAATCTTCACAGAGCCTCTTACTGCTCCCCTGAGCAATGCCCGTCCTTTAAATTATAAGCTAAAAATAGTCGAAGGAGGAAGCAGATCTCCAGTTTTGGAAAACAGTTAAAGGTTAATGCCTCTGGCATTGGAAGGTGGTAGGTGTAATCTTCCATCATGCAAATTCATCGTCTGGACCATCCTTCCTGCCAAAGCTGTATCTGAAGCTTCCTTCTATATGAGATGTCTGACAGCATAATTATCGGTGTCTTCCATCCATAGGTGCAAAAGGCCATCGCAGTTGTGGATACAAAGGGACCTCCGACTCCTGCGCATCTTCAAGTCAAGCTGAAAAAGCTGCAGGTATAAATATGCACCGCCTTATTTTAAATTCTGTCTTAGGCTGTGAGCGTCACTAGCAAGTGACACTTTATTGTCCCGTCTCCAGTTGCTCTGAGATTTTACATGACCAAGTGACTTGTTGGCTACTTCCTGAGGGCATTTGTTAGTCAGTCATGTCGGCCTTGCAGGGAGTCATAGGCCCAGGACAGCAGGTTTGTTCATCAAAGTGAAACTGTTGGGATTTTGCGCTAATCCAGGGGTCTCATGGTCACTTTTAATGAAACTAGCTTTTTAAAATTTTCTCCAGGCTGATTTTTTTTTTAACTAAATTCAAATTCTCAAGCTGCCAAAGTGAGACTTCAATTCATTGGCCAGGACTCTTCCCCTCCCCACCATCCGAAGAGTCAATGTGAAAGGGGTCCATGGTGATACTGGCTGCCCTGCAGCCACTAAACGCTTGGCGGTGTGCTAATTGGCTGAGGGTGAAACTTCTGCACCAATCTGGGGAGGAAGTCCTGCCTCAGAGACCAACCCGATTGGCCGGCAGCTCTGTAGTCCCCAGCAGCGCCAGGCTTGAGTGGTGGCCACTGCAGGGACTGCAACCGGTCTTCGAAGAGGTGGAGGGGCTAATGGAGGCCGAACTTTGGGTAAGTCTGGGGTATCCAGCGGCAGACCCTGGCTGGAAGGCTCCAGTGAGGGAAGTGAGGAGGGCAGGAGTTCCGGATTTGAGAGGCTGGAGGGCGCTATAAAGGGTTGCTGGTATGACCTTTCCAGAATAAAAAACCATTGGGAAATGACCGGTACTGGCCCGAAGCGGCCTTGTACACCTTAAAATGGGACTCCAGTTTGGACCAGTACCCAGTTCCTTCTGGGTTGTGGCAGGGGTGATGCCTCTAACGGACACCAGCTCGCCTGGTAAAAGCTGCCAGACTATCCACCTGGTGTGAGCCTGCCCCTGCCGTGGGTAAAATAGCAGCGGGGATGGGATGAGGCCCCACTTATTGGACTCAGTAGGCCTGAGGGTGGATGGGCCACCCAACACCCAACCCCCTACCAACCCCCTCGGCCCCCATAAAAACGGGAGGCAGGTCAGGGTGGGTGGGGGGGTAGATAGCGGACAGGCCACATGTTGCATTTTCCAAGCCACAGCACCAACCCCACCCCCCCAACTCCCCCACCACCCACCATCAAATCCGCTCACAGGGGACCGGAAAAATCCGCCCACATTCTCTGCATTATCAGCCCAGTAACATAATCACTCCATTACCACATCCCATCTCCAGTAAAATTTCCAAACGTCACAGACCACAGCCCCTGAGGTTATTTTGAAAGGCTTTGGTCCTAGTGTGCAGCAGCCGGAGGAACTCTCGCAGGTCGGAGGTGGGGCTGTAACTTGATAGGGTTCAGTCTCTAATGTGTGCTGCCATCAAGTGGAGCTCCACACTGGTGGCAGACTTTTCCTTCCCTAATCCCAGGCAACTATAGTCTATTTCAGGACTCCTGTTGTTACTCTGTCTGAGGTGAACTGTCAGCAGTGAGCCCCTCAGAGGCTGTTCCTGAACTGCTCTAACACCTCGATTTTAAAATTCTCATCCTTGCTTTCAATTTCCTGCATGGCCTTGACCCCTCCCCACCCCCCTCTATTTCTGTAAAGCCCTCTGGTCTCTGCGCTCCTCCAATTCTTTTGTCTTCACTCATTTTCTTCACTCCAGTATTAGCGGCCACACCTTCAACTGCTGAGGCCCTAAACTCTGGAATTCCCTCCCACAACTGCTGCTCCTTTCTCTCTCCTCTCCCTTAGGACACTCCTTCGACCAAGGTTTTGGTTGTCCTCTCTTACTATCTCCTACTGTGGCTCAGTGTCAAATTTTGTTTGATTGCCATGAAGCACCTTGGGATGTTTTTACTATCTTAAAGGCAAGTTGTTGTTGCTGTTCAGTTAACATTTCAGAGTCATACGGACTTGAAACGTTAACTGTGTTCCTCTCCACAGATTCTGTCAGACCTGCTGAGTTTTTCCAGCTATTTTTGTTTTTGTTTTTGTTTCAGATTTCCAGCATCTGCAGTATTTTGCTTTTATCTTGCTGTTGCTGTTATTGTTCTATTGATCACTGCATTGGCCAGATAAGCAATCAGGTGATCTTTAAGTGTTCATAGTGCCCCACAGAGTGGACCAGTCAGGCAGTTTGTACTGAGGTTGTGGCTCTGAATTCAGTAGTTGATGGAATCAAAGTCTAGGCATGTTCAATATAGACCGGAGAGTGAACTACCGCTCCAGCACCCCTCAGAACACATCCACTGTGCCCTACACATTCATCTTCTGTTCTTCACCATTCTTCCACATGGAGACAGTAAAGAGAAGCCAGACTCTGGTGGCTTATCTGTTCAGTTTATCTCAAGGTGGTGCTGTCGTAACATCACTGGGCTAGTAACCTGGAGGCCTGGGCAAATGCTATGGGGGCAATGGTTCAAACCCCATCATGGTAGCTGGTGGAATTTGAAATCAATTCACAGACCAATCCAGAATTGAAAAGCTATTCTCAGTAATAGGTCATTAGCCATAGTTAGAAAGGACCATAGGCATCTCTCCTCCACTAGAGTGAGACAATGGGTTACTTGTAGTTTGAGGGCCATCACTCCACAAATGTTGGGTGATGCAGGCCTCCATGAAATGCCACAGCTGGTACGGGGATTGAATTGGTGCCATTGGCATCATTCTGCAACCCACTTCAGCCATCCAACCAATCCCCAGCTTCAGTGACCATTAAACTATCATTGACAGTTGCATAAACCCACCTAATACCCTTTTGGGAAGGAAATCTGCCATCCTTATGCAGTCTGGCCTACGTGTAACTCCAGACTCTCAGCAATTTGGTTGACTCTTAACTGCACTCTGAAATGGCCTATCAATCCACTCAGTCCAAGGGGCAGTTCAGGATGGGCAACAAATACTGGTCATGCCAGCAATGTCCACATCCCATGAATGAATTCTTCTTAATATTATTTCACAGGATGTGAGCATCGCTGGATAGGTTAATTGCCCATCCCTAACTATCCTTGAAAAGATGGTAGCGAGCTGCCTTCTCAAACCGCTGCTGGCCATAGAATGAAAAAAGGTGGTCAACACGTGGGAGACTAGAATGGGGAAGGGAACAAGTTCCAAACACAGAAACAAAGCCTCATCGAGTTAGTACTGCAGATTGACTATTATATATTGCTGGTGAGCTCAATAATAATTAGGCCCAAAGTCTACAGGGAATGCAGATGCATTGCCCACTGATGACAGATTGTTCTCTGTTCAGCTGCAGGAAGAACGCTTGGCGATCATCACGAGGGACAATCAGATTCTTTCCTCCAAGTTAGCTGATATCATGAGATCCAGTGGGACGGTGGAGAATTGGAATAACTACACATCTAAAAGGTATAGAAATTAGGAGGAGGCAGAAGAGGCAGATTTGGGTGCTTGGTGTTATACTTGGCTGTCAAGAAGATATAATCATGTCTATAATATTATTGGAAATTATTTTAAAATAGAATTTAGTGGTGTCTGTGTCTATGTGTGTGTATGTGTGTGTGTCTTAATTGGATTAAAGCCAGCTGGTCTAGAGGCTTTGATGTATAGAAGAGAAGTAGGTTTGAAAGGGTAATTAGGTAAACATGGGGGCAATTTGCGTTTTTTCTTTAAACAAACTAATGTGTAGCTTGGATTCAAAGAGAGGGTGTGAAATATTACACCTAACCAGGTGAAGCTCAGAAACAGTGAGTTTGTTTATTTTTCCCTAGGATTACTAATAATTTGGGTATTATGAAAGGGTCTTATTATTAAAAGAGGTACAGTTCAAAAGACATAGTGATACAATGAAAATTTGTATCACCAACTTCAACACCTCTGTGTTCTTTTGTCTGTGACATCTTTTGATGATCTGCTCCTATCCTAACACCACCCCCCCCCCACCCACCCACCTTAAACCAGTTTATATTTCCCTCTTCTTGTAAAGAAAGATCAGTTCTGTTGAAGGGTCATGAGGACTCGAAATGTCAACTCTTTTCTTCTCCCCGATGCTGCCAGAGCTGCTGAGTTTTTCCAGGTAATTCTGTTTTTGTTTTGGATTTCCAGCATCCGCAGTTTTTTGTTTTTTTTTTGTTTTTATCAATGAAAATTTGCATTTAAATAGGAAAATATGTATAAAGGAAGAGAAGGCTGTTGGTAAAAAAGAGGAGGGATTCTAAGATCTAAAGCCTCCATCCTGTAAGCCTCAAGCTGCTGTCTGCAAGGACCCAGAGCTGAAAGAAACTCATTTTGAATGCAACTGTCCAGAGTGTGCTTTGCCAGGGGTCTGTTTAAATCTGTGTTTTATTGTTGCCTTAATGGAGGTATAACTGAGAATCAGATTAATTAGGGAATTTTTTAGAAGTTATTATCATAGTAATTTGTAGACATATGTATGTGTTTACAATATATTAATTAAGAAATGTTTAATTTAGTTTTATAAAAATCTCTTGAGACTCAGTGGTCTTATTATAACTGAATTCAAAGCCTGCATCTCAAAATATACAAATTGCAAAAATTGGTTATGACAGTTATTTCATGTTTCCCTCTGGAATTTGAACAACTCAGCATTTATCATCTGCGGTGTCATAATATTGACCCCGAGATAAGCTTCCTACCACATACCTGCACAATTTCTACCTCCATAGTATTGTCTCTGTCTAAACTCACCTGCTGCTGGAACCCTTATCCATGTCTTTGTTATGTCTAGTCTCAATTATTCCAATTCACTCTTGGTTTGTCTCCCACATCCTCTTTGAAATACCATGTCCTAAGAGGGCATTGGTGATCATAGACTTCCATTGGATTGGTCCATGATTATGTTTGGCAAAGTACTCTGGTTTGCTGCTGCCTTCTGTGGTATAGCTAACCAGGAAACTCTCCCACTCTTACTACCTGCCATCAGGCATTTAGAAAGATTTACAGGCTGATAGTCAACCTATTTGGCCATGTATATGAACACACCTTCTGTGGCCATCAAGTCCCTAGGTGGGACTTGAACCCAGAGCTCCTGGCCCAGAGGTAGCGATACTACCACTCAGCCACAAGACCCCTCCCCTGTTCCCACAATTTACCCTCTGTAAACTTGTGATCATCCAAAACTCTGCTTTCATGTCTTAACTTGCAGTGATCCTTTCCTCCTCTCACCCCTGTGCTCACTGAGTTACAATGGTGCCCTATTAAGCAACACCTTAATTTTAAAATACTCATCCTTGTTTTCAAATCCCTCCATGGCCTCACCCCTCCCCATTTCTCTAATCTCCCCCAGCCCCACAGCCCTCTGAGGGGTCTGCTGTCTGCCAATTCCTGCCTCTTGAGCATCCTTGATTTTAATTGTCCCATCATTGACGGTTGTGACTTCAGCTGTCTGTGCCCTAAGCTCTCCATTTGTCTTCCTAAAACTATCCCCCTCTCTATCTATCTATCCTCCTTTAAGATGCTCCTTAAAACCTATCTCTTTGACTAAGCTTTTAGTGACCTATCCTAATATCCAATTATGCGAATCAGTGTCACATTTTATTTGATAATGCTTGTAAAGCACCTTGAGACATTTTATTGCATTAAAGACGCTATATAAATACAAGTTGCAAGTTGTTGTCATTCTTATTAAGGTATATAGAATTTTTTTGCCAACTTTCTTACTTTGAGTGGTGTTCATTGACAACCCTTTTGTCCAATTCATTCCTTTAAAAAAGCTTGCCTTTATATAGCGCCTTTCAGAACCTCAGGGCATCCCAAAGCACTTTGCAGCGAAATAAATACATTTGAAGTGTAGTCACTGTTGTAACTTAAGAAACACAGCAGCCAGTTTGCACTTAGTAAGCTCCCACAAACAACAATGTGATAAAGACCAGATCATTTGTTTTAGTGATATTGGTTGGGGGACATGGTAATGAATGCACACTAGATATAAGTCCTTTAGATAAACTGATTCTCCTTATGGAGAAGAACCAAAGAGCTCAACCAATGGTCTAGACTACACTATCAAAAATGATGATGGAAATGGATATGATAGTGCTTTCCAAAAGTAAATTGGATCTCTACTTAAAAACCTTGCTATTGGGAAAGGCCAGTAGATGTGTGACTAATTGGTAACTCTTTCAGGGAGTCAGCAGAGACATGATGGCCCGAATAGCCTTTTCTGTGCAGCATCATACTATGATTCTATGAAGAAGTTCCTGTTAGCTTTTACCAATTAACAATAGTTCATGTGTTAGTTATAGCTTGCAGCAGTAAGATACTGGACAAACTCCTGATGGCATGGTGATAAGACAGAGGAGTGACAAAGGTTTATATGGATGCTGAAAAAGGGCCAGAATGCCAAGAGCAGTTACATGAACTAAACTTACTTCTCTTAATGAATTCCCTTGATATGGCCGAAGAGCATTGATTGATTAAGTACCTTGAGCATGTATAAAGAGGGACTGTCAACGCAGGAGTCCTTCCCTTTACCACCGGGTACTCGCTAGTGGGGTGTTGCATGCAGCAGTCCTGTGAAACAAAAGGCTAAGGTGGTTCATGGACTCTGAGGCCACTTGTCTTTTCTGCGGCCTTGAGGAGTCTGCGTCCCACGCTTAGATAGATCGTGTGAGGTTGCAGCCCCTTTTTGATTAGCTGAAGGAGCTGTTCCTCAAGTTTTGGTTGCACTTCAGCCCCACACTCCTGATTTTTGGTCACCCCGGTGTGGACGGAGGGGGGGTGGCGAGCATTTTGGAGGACCTCCTCACGAATCCGCTGCTGGGCCTGGCCAAGGTGGCCATTAACAGGCCCAAGTAGTGGGGGCTTAAGGGGGTCATTTGACCTGACTGTCTGCCTCTCTTCCGCTTTTACATTGGCGCCAGTGTTGTCCCTGGCCAGCGAGCATGCAGTGTCTGCCAGGACGCTTGAGGTTTTCCACAACCAATGAGCACCGCAGGGACTGAAATGCGTCATCAACCCTGGGGAAAAAAATTTTTAAATTGAATAAGTTTCCTTTAAAATTTTTGCCTTTTTGTTACAGGGCTCCTTTAAGAGGTCCAAAGAACTCTAATAAATTTGTCAAACATGATTTCCCCTTCACAAAACCATTTTGATTTTGCCTGATTGTATTATGATTTTCCAAATGTCCTGCTACTACCTCCTTAATAATGGGTTCCAGCATTTTCCCAATGGCAGATGATAAGCTGTTGTGGCTTGACAGAGTAAATGCTGAAGGAATGCTTCCCAGGAGGAATATAGAACTAGGGGACACAATTTAAAGATAGGATTCTCCCATTTAAAATGGAGATAAGGAGGAATTTCATCTCACTGCTTTCTGTCTCCCTCCTTTCTTAAATAGAGGTGTTACAATTCGCTGGCACCTTTCCAGAATCTCGGGAATTTTGGAAGATTACCACCAACTGTTTCTGCAGCCACTGCTTCTAAGACACTAGGATGCAGGCCACCATCCTGACTTGGAAATATATCGGCCATTCCTTCACTGTCACTGGGGTCCAAACCCTAGAGCTCCCTCCCTAACATCACTGTGGGTGTACCTACAATACATGGACTGCAGCGGTTCAAGAAAGCAGCTCTCAAGGGCAATTGGGGATGGGCAATAAATGCTGGCTTAGCCAGTGACCCCCACATCCCATAAATAAATTTAAAGAAACCGGCGCAGGGGACTTATCACTCTTTAGGCCCATGAGTTTTCCCAGTACTTTTTCTCTAGTGTTCGTGATTGTTTTAAGTTTCTCCCTCCCTTTTACCTCTTGGTTTGCTTCTATTCTCGGGATGCTTTTTGCATCTTCTGCCGTGTTAATTGACCCCATGGGCAGGCAGGCTGCCCACCACCTAACCCCCACCCTGGTAAAATGTCAACGGAGGCAGATAAGTAGTGGACCCTGTACCCCCTGCCATTCCACATGACTTAATGTCCATCACCTGGTAGACAGCTCCTGGGGGTGTGGGGGCAGGGGGTTGGCAGGCATAACATTCCAGGATGTGTGTTGCTACCTTCTTAGTTTGTTTTTATATTCCTTCTACTGTTTGGATGTCATCCCTTAACTGAGATCTAATACTGTCCTTCCCACACACAGCCTGAACGCAGAGAAACGTCACAGGGAACTCCTGCAGATAGCGCAGGCAAACCGAGCCATTCTGTACCGCATCACGCACTGTGAGTCGGAATACAACCGCAGCAGACTGAAAGCAGAGTGGGAGAAAGTGGAGCGAGTGCAAAAAGATATTGCACGTTATCCCCGTGGCCTAAAAACTGAGCGGGTAAGAAAGGCGCAAGGTCAGAATGTAAAACAAGCCACCACATGGGATGGCTGAGGCAAATTGGCGCATTTAAGGGGAAGCTCGATGAGTACGTGAGGGAGGATCTGCCAATAGGGATAGATGAAACAGGGTGGGGAGGAGGCTCATGTGGAGCGTAGACCAGTTAGGCCCAATGGCCTGTAAATTCTATGTAAACTGTGAGGCTCCAAGATCCCACAGCAGGCTATTGAGAGAGGAGAGAGTGAGATCCTGAGATCTAAGGTTGACTCATAGAATCATAGAAAAGTCACAGGACCGAAGGAGGCCATTTGGCCCATCATGTCTGTGCTGTCTTTCTGTAAAAGCAACTCACCTAGTGCTGCTCCCCTGCCTTTTCCCCATAGCCCTGCAAGTTTTTCCTCTTCACATAATGATCCAATTGTCTTCTTAAAGCTATGATTGAATCTTCCTCGATCCTCCACACTCTCAGGCAGTACATAAGCAGGTTTAGAGAGTAAAAGACTGAGATCCTGTGATATGTCCAGCAAAGGGCGAGATTCCTTTTGCTTATAACCCTGGGGAGGGAATTATACTGACATTGGGCATGTCTGGTTGCCAAAGTTCTTCAGTGTGGACCTAGATTCAGCGGTTTGGTGATGAACACATTTGGTACGTAGCAATGGTCATGGATATCTAGAAACTTAAGGTGATTCACTGAAGGAAGATATTCACTAGAGTGTCAGTTGTTACTCAGTTGGTAGCATCCTCACCTCTGAGTCTCTGGGTTCAAGTCCCACAAAGGCTGACACTCCAATGCAGTTCTAAGGGAGTGCTGCACTGTCAGAGGCGCTATTTTTCAGATGAGATGTTAAATCATCTTCCTGCTCAGGTAGATGTAAAAGATCTCATGACGCTATTTTTTGAAGACGAGCAGGGAAGCTGTACCCTCTGTCCTGGCCAATATTTATCCCTCAATCAACATCATAAAAAACAAGCTGATTACCCGGTCATTATTACATTGCTGTTTATGGGCCCTTGCTGTGCACAAATTGGCTGCTGCATTTCCTACAATATAAAATACTCCTTTGGCCGTAAAGCACTTTGAGGTGCCCTGTGGTTGTGAAAGGTGCTACATAAATGTAGGTCATTTATTCTATTAGTCAGCTAATGTGGAAAGTCTGAGGGTTTAATAACAATTACCTTAAAACGTTAAGTAGATATGGCCCTACATCTTTATTTTCAAGGTTCAGCCCTATCTTGACTGAGCTAATGGGAGGGACTTGCTCTTCCCATCCAACCAGGGTGGTTGAAGCAGAAAACATCAACACCTTTATGGGGAGGTTTGATGCATATGTAAGGGAGATGGAAATAGAGAGAAGTGGGGCTCGGATGGGAAGGGGACGTTAGGATGGGAGAGGTACTTGAGGAAGGAATCTTTGATGTAGATTTTACATGTGTAATTCTATTGTGCCCTCTTAACAGTGCGAGGTCAATTTTAGAGATAGGTTTGAGCCCCAGTACAGGCCTTTAATAATGTTAACATTCATCAGCAATGATCAACGAAATAAAACAATGACCCAGCTTCCACTGCTCTCTGGGGAAGAGAATTCGACAGACAAATAACCCCCGAGAAAAAAAAATTCTCCTCATCTCAGTCTCAAATGGGAGACCCCTTAGTCTCTCCCATGAGAGGAAACATCCCCTCAGCATCCACCCTGTCAAGTCCCCTCAGAATCTTATACGTTTCAATGAGATCATCTCTCGTTCTTCTAATTCATTCAATGAGTTGAGGCCCAACCTGCCCAACCTTTCCTCAAAAGACAACCCCTTCACCTCAGGAATCGGCCTAGTGAACCTTGGTCTAAACTGCTTCTCAGAGGCAGAAGAGCAATAACAGTGAATTAAAGATGTCACAGAGAAGAGCAGAACTGGTTAGGGAGCAGTAAATCTGTTCGATGTAACTCCTGACGCCAAGCAGAAACAGTTGCCAACCCACAGCTGGCACCAACTGTGTCTGCCAATGCGGTATCTTCCACCCCTGACATCATTGATCTGCGCCCGTCAGCCGGTGCCAATACAGGCTTGCCCTGTGCCCTCTTCACCTCTGACCTGAGCTCCCACTGCCCGACTCTCTTCCTCCCCCGTGCAGCTGTTTCCCTTGGACCCTCACTGTCTCCTGCTCAGATATAGAGTAAAGCAGCAAACTGGACGTTTCAATCGTCAAATCACCCACCAGTCTCCCATAGGGTACAGAAAAGCACTGCTCACTGGAGCATTTTACAGCCACATCTTGAAACTGTTACCATCACAACCTCTTGCAATAGTTACCTGATGCACAGTCTGCTTAAATATTACAAATTTGATTTTTTTTTTTACAAAGACGATTTAAGAGAAGAGGATCCTTTGCAGTTTCCAGTTCAAGGTGCAATTTCTTTCTTGGTCTGAACCATCTTTGATGCCGTCTGCGACACGGCTGGTGGTGACATCACAGGCACCGCAGCTACATGTGCAGTGTGCCCGCTGCTGACGCCAGACTCAGTATAATTTGTTTAAATGGTTCTAGTTGAGGCTGGCAGTGTGTTTCTCTGCTCTCCGTGGATTAGAGCCATGAGGTGGAATCTTCTGAAGCTCCTAGGAGTGGGAAATGAGGTGGGTGGGGGCATTTAATTGGGCAAGAGGCAAAATGTCACCTTCCCAACAGCAGGGTGGGAGTTGGTGATTAAGTTGGCAGTGGACTGAGGGCAGACCATGCTTCCTGATGGTGAGCTGCAGGAACCTCTTTTTAATACATTAGCATGCCGCACAGGTTCATTAAAACACAACGTCGCCGGGTTAAATTGTATCTTTGGAATTAATTGTGCAGCAGACAGGAAACAAGTTCCTTCAGATTCACAACTGGTTAAAAGTAGCGTGCAGCAAGCGAGCTGGTCTTCCTGATGGATCTGGGCGAAGGAGGAGCTGCTTTTCTTTCAAGGGGCCTTTGTTGCGCCCCAGGAGAGGAGGCATTGATGCACTGAGATCGGGTGGTGAGTGTGAAAGGGGAATGGGGCATGGCTGACCAAGGGAGGAACTGAGTTGGCAGTCCTACGAAGGCTCGTGAGGGACAGGGGAAGGAAGCCGGATTGCACAGCAAAGGTCAACTTCTACATCCTGGGGGTTACCATTCTCCAGAAACTGATCTGGACCAGCGATATTCCCACTTCTCTCTCTCTCTCTCTCTCTCTCTCCACCACCACCCCCCACCCCCCCACACACACACACACACACACACACACACACACACACACACACACACACACCTTAAACCAGCTTATATTTCAACTCCTTCTTGGACTCGAACTCAAGTTCTGTCGAAGGATCATGAGGACTCGAAACGTCAACTCTTCTTCTCCGCCGATGCTGCCAGACCTGCTGAGTTTTTCCAGGTAATTCTGTTTTTGTTCAGCGATATTAACACTTTGGTTACAAGACTTGGTCAGAGGCTGGGAATCCTGCGGTGAGTAACTCACCTCCTGACTCCCCAAAGCCTGTCCACCATCTATAAGGCACAAGTCAGGAGTGTGATGGAATACTCCCCAATTGCCTGGATGGGTGCAGCTCCCGCAAGACTCAAGAAACTCATGAGGACTCAAAATGTCAACTCTTTTCTTCTCTGCCGAAGCTGCCAGACCTGCTGAGTTTTTCCAGGTAATTCTGTTTTTGTTCAAGAAACTCAACACCATCCAGGACAAAGCAGCCCACTTGATTGGCACCACATCCACCACCTTAAATATTCACACCCTCCACTGATGCACAGTAGCAGCAGTGTGTACCATCTACAAGATGCACTGCAGCAGTTCACCAAGGCTCCTAAGACAGCACCTTCCAAACCCACAGCCTCTACCACTTCAAAGGACAAGGGCAGCAGACACATGGGAACACCACCAACTGCAAGTTCCCCTCCAAGCCACACACCGTTCTGACTTGGAAATACATCGTCGTCCCTTCACTGTCAGTGGGTCATAAAACTGGAATTCCCTAACAGCACTGTGGGTGTACCTACACCACATGGACTGCAGTGGTTCAAGAAGGTGGTTTACCGCCACCATCTCAAGGGCAATTAGGGATGGGCAATAAATGCTTGCCCATGAAAGAATAAATAAAAAAAACAAGTCTTTTCAATTTCTGCTCCTAGGACAATCCCCTCATCCCAATCTAGTGAACCTTTATGCACTCTTTCTAAGGTGTATATCCTTCCTTGGGTAAGGACACCAAAACTATACACAATAATCCATGTTTTGTCTCATCAAGGTCCCACATAATTGTTGTAAGACATCTTTACTCTATTCCCTTTTAATAAAGGTTAATGTACCATTTGATTTTCTAATTGTTTTCTGTACCCACACCACATGAAAGAGTAATTTTAAAAATGTCTACAGGCAGTAGGTCAAGCAACATTGTGGGGAGATCAAGGGTCACACAAGGAAGGTCAGTGGTGAGTTCCTGAGAGTCAAGGGTAACAGAGGGTGGGTTAAAGATGATAGACCAAGTGTCGAGGGGGATGGATGGCAGGTTGAGGGAAATGGGGTACAGTTCCAGTGTGCAGTGGGGCCTGACTAATGGTGATGCGGGGAAGCTCTAAGGTGAATGATAGTTGGCCAAGTGTGATGGGAGGGTGGGCCAAGGGTCACTGAAAGCAGAGCAAGGTCAATGCGTCAGGCAGTCTCGTGACACCCTCATTGCATCCAAATTCCAGCCAGAGTGAGGCCCCTGCAAGATCACTTCAACTATTCACAAAATGTCGCTGTGTAAGTGCCAGCAGATCCAGGAATTACAAACTCCTCAAGAACAGCCAGAACTGATGCTGCTGGATACACAAGGAGTGGATGCCTGTCCGGGTGCCGTTCAAATATGGTGCATGGACCTTCGACCCCAAGAGGTGAAGGCAGGGGCAGCCTCTTCCTGCCTGTTCCCAATGCATGATTGGCTGGGGTCCTCACCCCTGCCTATCTAATTGGCTGGCTGCCGCGTGATTGTGAGTAGCCAGGCGCTCCGGCTCAGAGTGGAAACGCCAGGCACTCCCGGCCCGCTGTCAGGATCCTCGACCCGAGATGAGGATATCCCCCCTAGAATCGTTGACAATGAAACAGATGGGTTTAATGTCCCATCCGAAAGGGGCACTCAAATGGCAAAAGAACCAAGGGGTGAAATGAGGAAAAACTTTTTTCGCGCAACGATTGGTTAGGATCTGGAATGCATTGTCTGAAAGTGGAGGCATGTTTAAGCCCGGCTTCCAACGCAGAATTGGATAATCCCCTGAGAGAAAGAATTTATAAGGGTACGGGGAAAAGTTTGGGGGAGAGTGGGTTTAGTTGAGTTATTCTTACAGACACCCAAACAAGGATGTGGCAGGTCAAATGGCCGCCTTCTTCACTGTAGCTTCAACCGCACGAGCGGTCTTGAACCCATAACCCGTAGCACTCAAGAAACAAGGCTGCTACAAACAGAGATGCTGACGTAGCGTTTTATAGGAAGCTTTTGAAAAGGGTGTGGGCGTTGCTGGCTAGGCCAACACTTTCATTGCCCATCCCTAATTGCCCTTGAGAAAATGGCAGTGAGGCTCCTTCTTGAATTGCTGCAGTCCATGTGGTGTAGTATTTTGCAGTTTATTTTGCAGTTTAAAACAATTTTACTTTTATAATCATAACTAACAATCTAATCACCTATTTGCAGCGTTTTGGGGAAAGAGCAGGGATGGTGGGACTTATTGGATGGCCCTTTCAAGGAGCCAGCACATTCACAATGGACTGAATGGCCTCCTTTAGTGCTTTATCATTCTATGATTCTATGATATAATTTGATAGAATTAAATTCTATAACTACTCCTGTAACAAACTGCGGAACCACCTGGAATACAATATACTTGCAAATATATTTGGGATGAATGTATTATTATCAGGAGAAATCTCTGCTATCTTCCACAGAAATATAAGAAGGTCTGCAGCAGAGAAGTCCGAGGCTCGGTGAGTGGTGAAACCTCCGATCAAGTCCAAGAACAGAGAAGACTGCAGCAGTGAGGAGAGAGGTCAACGACAGAATGACCACAGAAGACCCTCCTTCTCCATCCAAATACTTCACTTCCACATTTCACCCAGAAATCATAGAAATTTATCTCACAGAAGGAGGCCATTTGGCCCATCGTGTCTAGGCTTGCCAGCAAGTAACCTTCTAGCCTAATGCCAATTTCCAGCTCTTGGCCTACAGCCATGTGCATATTCAAGTACTTTTCAAATGTTATGTGGGTTTCTGTTTCTACCACCCTTTCAGACAGTGAGTTCCAGATCCCCATCATACTGTGGGTAAAAATATTTCCGCTTGAATCCCCTCTGCCCTAAGGTGGAACTTTATAGCGCCTCCTACTGGGGGGATTTTCCTGAGCTGCTGAAGTCATAGCTTGTCGCATTTTAAGGCCCTGCCCCTACTGCGTTGAGTCTGTAAAATTCCACCCCTAAATCTATTCCCCCTGGTTAGAGGGACCCTTGACCAAGGAGAATAGGGCCTCCCTATTCACGCTGTATAGACCCCTCATGATTTTACACAATTCAATTAGGTTTTCCCTGAGCCTCCTCTGTCCCAGAGAAAACAACCCCAACCTATTCGATCGTTCCTCATTACTAAAATCCTCCAGTCCAGGTAACATGTTTGGAAATCTCACCTGTACCCTCTCTACCACAGTCACAGGCAGGATTTAATGCTCTCCCCCGAGGCGAGTTTGGTGGCGGGATGGTATTTAATTGGGCAGGAGGGTGTCAGGTGGGGACTCCACTGCCTTTTCTGCCTCTGTTCTACAGCAGGAAGGCTCATGGACAGCCTGCCCCTCCCTGGTGTTAAATAAGGCCCTTAAGTGGACAATTAATGCGCACTTAAGGGTCTCATCCCATTGCCGCTGGTATTCACCCAGACTTCTGTGGGCAGGGGTCCCTGGTTCAAAGGCACTCAGTCCCTGATCATGGAACCCGGCATCAAGAATTGGGAGGAGATGGCCTGCTGAGAACCACCATCCCTGCCCTTGTTGCCGACCCCCTTCCCTGTGAATCCCACCCCACAACCCCCACACACCTGGTGCCTAAGTCCCTCAGCGATCCTTGGCCTCAGGTGGGTGCAGTACTGGCAGCAACCACAACTCCTCAGGTGGAGCTGTTGAGCAATGCACAGATGCTGGCCTCTGATTGGCTGGCAGCTCTTGAGTGGGTGGGGAAGAGGTCTTTGATCCCCGGGGAAGGCACGCCACTGCCTATTTAAGTGCCAACACACCTTCATGAAAAGAAGGGACGTGGGGCTTTCGCCAAATGTCCAGCTGATGGGTGAGACCCCCATCGCTTCCAATAAATAACGCCCCCTATAATCCACATCTTTTTTATAGTGCAATGAATTGTGTGCAGTTCTCCAGCTGTGGCCTAAGTAGTGTTTTATACAGATCCAGCCTACCCTCCCAGCTCTTATATTCTACACCTTGGTTAACAAAGGCAAGTATCCCATAAGCCTTCCTTACCAACTTATCCACCTGAACAGCCACCTTCAGGAATCTGTGGGCATGCACTCCTAGGTCCCTCTGTTCCTTTACACTCAATACCACACTGTTTATTGGCCTTCCCCAAATACATTACCTCACATTTTCCCAGCTTGAGTTCCATTTGCCACTGTTCTGTTCCACCCAACCAGTCCATTGATACTTTCCTGCAGCATCAATGCTTCTTTAGCTTCCGAGATCCTACTGACACCACACAAATAACGTGTGGCACATTCTAAGTGAAGTTTTTCATACTCGTTTTTTTCTTGCTCTGCATTAGCCCTGTGTTGGGTTGAAGGGGACACTTAGTACCAGAGGCTGATCCACATCGAGCAAAATCCAACCCACCATTGGTTGGAGCCTGCTGAGGGTTAGGTCCACGACGTCCCTTGTTTTAACCTCGCATCATCGTACAACAGTGGCTCCGGCCTATTGGACTGCTCTCACATTTCCTGAGGAAATTTGTCGCCACATCTGATAGGACCAAAATGGATAAATGTCACCAAATCCCTCCCTGCTCAAGGGCTTATTCTGACTACCTGCCTCAAGAAACACACTCACAGCCCCTCCAGCGCAATATCACTGTGGGGCATCCAGGTTCCCGGTCACATGGTGCTGACAGACTTTTTGGTCAGTGGTGGAGGTGTGCAAGTAATCTGTCACCCCCAAAAAATCTACCCCATGTGTTCATTATCAAGCTTCCCCTTAAAAGGGGAGGTGGTGGTATAGTGGTATTGTCACTGGGCTAGCATTCCAGAGACCCAGGGCAATGTTCTGGGGACCTGGGTTCAAATCCCACCACAGTAAATGGTGGAATTTGAATTCAATAAAAATCTGCAATTAAAAGTCCATTGATGGCTCACTAATGCCCTTTGGGGAAGGAAATCTGCCACCCTTACCTGGTCTGGCCTACATGTGACTTAAGACCCACAGCAATATGGTTGACTCTTAAATGCCCTCTGAGCAAGGGCAATTAGGGATGGACAATAAATGCTGGCCAAGCCAGTGACTCCCATGAATGAAAAAGCAGGCACACCCTGTGGTAGTGAGTTCTGCATTCTCACCACTCTCTGGGTCAAGGAATTTCCCCAAAATTCTTTATTGGATTTATTAATGACTAAATTGAATTTATGGCCTCTTGTTTTATTTTGTAGCTCATGGGCAGTTCATTCTAGGGCACTTTAAATTCTTTGTGCAGCCGTGCACAAGGGGTAACTTAAAGGGGTTGACCTGTGTGTGAAGGAAAAGCCAGTTCAAAATGTTCAAATTCCAGTACAAGTCAGTAAGACTGGCACCAGTAATACTGGAGTTCCAGTTTAAGGTATATAAGACCATTCTGGACAGGGTTTCGCTGGCTTTTCCTGCTCGCTGGGCACTGTAGAGAGCTGCACGATCTCACAACTTAAAGGGGACATTGCTTATGGCCCTCGGTTTTGTTTATCTCCCACTCGCTCAAACATCTTCTCTATGTCTGTCCGTACAAACTCCTTCATAATTTTAAAAACCACCATTAGGTCAGCCATCAGCCTTCTCTTTTCCGGAGAAGTGAGCCTCAGTTTGCTAAGCGTGGTAATCGTGTGTGTTTATAAACACGCCAACGTTCAACAATGTGTTTGCATATGATTTTGTGCTGCAACCCAACCTTCCCTGTGCCACATCTTAAACCTTTGTAACATCCAGCTACTGCTGTGCAGAAATTGCTTAATAAAACACAAAGCTTTGATTCTTGTCCCTCACATTGCTTCTGGTGTGGATTGAAACAACAGGGAGCTTGACTCGATGATCTGAACAGAATTCCCCAAACTCGATGACTCTCTTTTGTAACACCATCCTATGAGGTAATTGGGAAGATTTGTAATTGTTCATCTGAGCTTTAACACTCTCAGTCTTTCTTTAACAACTGGGTTTTTTTATCCCCCAGTGGGATTTGCTGACTTAAACTTAAGGAAAGACTCAACCTTGGGTGTTGGTAATGTTAAAAACAAAAAACTACGGACGCTGGAAATCCAAAACAAAAATAAAAATACCTGGAAAAACTCAGCAGGTCTGACAGCATCTGCGGAGAGGAATACAGTTAATGTTTCGAGTCCGTATGACTCTTTAACAGAACTAAGGAAAAATAGAAAAGAGGTGAAATATAAACTGGTTTAAGTGGTGGGGGGGGGGTGGGGGGAGCGGTGGATGGGACAGGTAGAGCTGGATAGAGGGCCAGTGATAGGTGGAGATAACCAAAAGATGTCACAGACAAAAGGACAAAGAGGTGTTGAAGGTGGTGATATTATCTAAGGAATGTGCTAATTAACGGTAGAAAGCAGGACAAGGTACAGATAGCCCTAGTGGGGGTGGGGTGGGGGGAAGGGATCGAAATAGGCTAAAAGGTAGAGATAAAACAATGGATGGAAGTACATTTAAAAATAATGGAAATAGGTGGGAACAGAAAAATCTATATAAATTATTGGAAAAAAAGGGGGGGAATCAGAAAGGGGGTGGGGATGGAGGAGAGAGTTCATGATCTAAAGTAGTTGAACTCAATATTCAGTCTGGAAGGCTGTAAAGTGCCTAGTCGGAAGATGAGGTGCTGTTCCTCCAGTTTGTGTTGAGCTTCACTGGAGCATTGCAGCAGGCCAAGGATGGACATGTGGGCATGAGAGCAGGGTGGAGTGTTGAAATGGCAAGTGACAGGGAGGTCTGGGTAATGCTTGCGGACAGACCGAAGGTATTCTGCAAAGTGGTCACCAGTCGGCGTTTGGTCTCTCCAATGTAGAGGAAACCGCATTGGGAGCAATGAATGCAGTAGACTAAATTGAGGGAAGTGAAAGTGAAATGCCTCTTCACTTGAAAGGAGTGTTTGGGCCCTTGGACGGTGAGGAGAGGGGAAGTAAAGGAGCAGGTGTTGCATCTTCTGCAGTTGCATGGGAAGGTGCGTGGGAGGGTGTTGAGGTGTAGGGGGTGATGGAGGAGTGGACCAGGGTGTCCCGGAGGGAACGATCCCTGTGGAATGCCACCGGGGGGGTGAAGGGAAGATGTGTTTGGTGGTGGCATCATGCTGGAGTTGGCGGAAATGGCGGAGGATGATCCTTTGAATACAGAGGCTGGTGGGGTGATAAGTGAGGACAAGGGGGACCCTATCATGGTTCTGGGAGGGAGAGGAAGGCGTGAGGGCGGATGCGCGGGAGATGGGCCGGAGACGGTTGAGGGCCCTGTCAACCACCGTGGGTGGAAAACCTCGGTTAAGGAAAAAGGAAGACATGTCAGAGGAACTGTTTTTGAAAGTGGCATCATCAGAACAGATGCGACGGAGGCGAAGGAACTGAGAGAATGGGAATGTGGTTGACTTTTAACTGCCCTCTGAAATGGCCTAGCTAGTCACACGATTCAAGGGTAATTAGAGATGAGCAATTGCTAGCGACATCCACATTCATGAAAGAATAAAAACAAAACCTTCGTGCGGTGAGGTTCTGTGGGCCTTGTCTGGAAAACTGACCCCCTGGTCTGCTGCTGGGGGTCCTCCTCCAGGAAGTGGCGTTTCCTACTTTACAACAGTGACTACACTTCAGAAGTACTTTACCAGGTTGTAAAGTGCTTTGGAATGCTCGATGGTGATGAAAGGTGCCATATAAATGTAAGTTTTTCTTTTTGGTCTCAGGTTCAGAATCAGGCCCCAGACACGAAAAACCTTACTCACTACCCGCACTAATTGATTTGCCCCCATTGCATCAAGATACAGGAGGACGACTGGAAAATTCCACAGGGGCTTCTTAGCTTATCTTTTACAAGGCTCCTAATGAGCCTAAGTGGCTGCCCATCCACCAGGCCCTGAACTCGCCTTGACAGAAATGGCCAGAACAGGGTACAGGCACACCAGCTGGTTCTGGTATTTTTGGGCCCCTGTGACCTTGGAGGGACCCAAAAATCCTGCCCTAGGTGTCAGCTGCAGCTCAGTTGGTAGCGCTCTGCTCTCTAAGTCAGAACGTTGTGAGTTTGAGTCCTGCTCTGGGACTTGAGCACAGAAATCAAGGCTGGCTATGCTGAGGGAGTGCTGCACTGTCAGAAGTGCCTTCTTTCAGATGGCCTTATCTGCCCTCTCCGGTGGGAGTGAAAGATCCCATGACACCATTTCAAAGAAGAGCAGGGGCATTTTTCCCAGTGTCCTGGGCAATATTTATCCCCCAATCAAGACCACAAAAACAGATGAGCTGGTTATTATCACATTACTGTTTGTGGGAGCTTACTGTGTGCAAATTGGCTGCTGTGTTTCCTACATTACCACAGTGGCTACACTTCAAAATTACTTTACTAGGTTGTAAAGCATTTTGGAATGCTCGATGGTGATGAAAGGTGCCATATAAATGTAAGTCTTTCTTTTTTGGTCTCAGATTCAGAATCAGGTCCCATGTGTATAGACAGGTCTTACTCACTGCCCACGCCAATGCTATATTGAGTGCTTAAATTTGAATGGCCACTGTCGGAGGCCAAGAAGCTCGGACACCAGGCCACTGTGGAACAAGGGGAAGAGATGTTATCCCCATCTCGTCTCATACAGAGATGATATCATCACAGACCTCTCATCCATAAACCCGTGTGTATCCCATAACCAACTAATAATAGCCATGAGCGGGGAAAGGAATGACACAGGAACCTTCGTGGTACTTCATTTTGATACAGTGTGGTCAGCATGAGGCACAGGGGCCATCCTGCAGCCACTACCACATTGTTAATGCCCCAAAATAAAAATACTAAAAGCATCTGATATTGGACAGTGGGCAGGCCAGCTAAATTCTGGACTATCCAATATAAAACCACATGCCCTCTCATCGCAGATTAAAGAAGGTTTTTCTACATATTGTGGACCAAAATTGCAATTTTCTTTGTATAAAAAATGTGATAATAACCAGATAATCTGTTTTTGTGATGTTGATTGAGGGATAAACATTGGCCAGGACACAGGGAGAATTCCCCTGCTCTTTTCAAAACAGTGCCATGGAATCTTTTACACCCACCTGAGCAGGCAGATGGGTTCTCCATTTAACGTCTCCTCTGAAAGAAAGCACCCTTGACAGTGCAATGACCCACTGCACTTGGTTATTTATCATCCCCTCAATGTCAGGAAGGAACAGACGATCAAATTGCTTGTTCATGGGAGCTTGCTGTGCCCAAATTAGCTGCTGCGTTTCCTACATTACAACAGCAACCACATTTCAAAAAGTCCTTTATTGGCTGCAAAGTGCTTCTTGGCAATGTCTGGTGCTGGTGAAAAGTGCTAAAATGCAAGTGGTGCATATTCACAATTGTTAATTGTCTTTCAAACTAAATAATCCTACTTGTTAACCATGAAACTTTTCTGCAGGAGCCATGGAGCTCTTCTGCAGGGATTAAAAATGGTTTTAGGGCTGTTTTGACATGGGGAGATGGTTATTAATGGTGATAGACAGAGAGCTGTATGGGTGGATGGATGGAGCTGAGCTCTAGAGTGCTTGGGAGTTGGGTTCAGGCAGTGCGCTGGGCAGCCTAGCCCTGGGGTCCTCATAGAGCCGCTCCCAGCAGCCACCGCTCTCTTCTCTCGGCTGGAATCCAAGATGGTGGGTTTGTTACCGTTGCGGCTGAGGGGATAATCCGCTTCCATCCGTCTGCTAAACGGCCGCCGAACCCCGCAGCGGCGGTGCGGGCAGATCGATAATTCCGCCGGTCATCTGTCGCCGCCGATATTAGCGGGAGCGGGGGAGGAAGCGGATAAAGAAACGGGCGATGGAAGCGGAGCGGGGACTCCGACTCTCCGCCGTCGGGTTCATTGAGGACGGTTCAGGGGGCGAGGAGATGGCCTGGGAGCGAGGCCTCGGGCTTTCCCCGCGTGTTTCCTGGGCTCTGGGTCCGGGGTGGGAAAGCTTCACTTGGCTCAGGCTGAGCGCAGCTTTAAACCAAAATGTCCATCCAGTTGTGCGGGGGAAGCTGGGACCCTCCTTACAGCCGGGATTTAATGGAGGTTTCATGGTGTAAATTGGGGAAAAACTGCATCCAATGGCAGTATCCAGATTTAAAACCACAAAAGAGCCAGAGGGGGGGGATGAAATATTTTTTCAATGCGGTACACAGTGGATGTGATTTGCCTGAAACAAATTGGATGGCCCTTTCAAAGGGCTGGCACCGGCTTGATGGGCCGAAGGGCCCCCTCTCTGCTGTTTCATACTATCCATGAGTTATTGACCTCAATTGAATCTTGGCGCAATGTGCCTACAGCAGCTGCCCTATTCGAAGGGTATTCAGTATGGAAATTAATGGACAGTAGGTGATGAAAGGAATACACTCAGGGCTCAGTTGCCCAGCTCCTTTGAGAAAGCCAGTGTCTTTGAATTATAACCGTTGAACAGATGTTAGTCTAGGGGGGCAGGGAGAGGGACTGCAGGTCTGAAACCATTTAGTATGTTTTCTTGGCTTACCCCAAAGTGCAAAACTGCCTCTGTTAACCCTGAACTGTAATGTGGGGATACTTTGTTAAACAATCCTGATTCCAAAATCATGCTCTTAGGTTGCTGTTGGATTATAAAAGTTGTAGAATGAGGTGCACTTTTCATAACTGTCTCTCTTCTGCTCAGGGTCGTGTCAGGACTAAGACAGTCAAGAAAGCCGCCCGGGTGATCATTGAGAAATACTATACCCGCCTTGGCAATGACTTCCACACCAACAAAAGGGTCTGCGAGGAGATTGCCATCATCCCCAGCAAGAAACTTCGCAACAAAATTGCAGGGTAAGAAGCCTTATCCTTCCCCATTCACCCTAATTGGATCTAAATGATGAAATAGGTTTTGAGGGGCTGAATGGCCACCTCCTGTTATGCTGTTAATTGCACAAAATGGTTGCTATTGATCTGTGAACCGCGATAATGAGCTCTGGAAAATTATGGGGCATATGTTGAGGGAGAGGGTGGGTGTACAGAGGTGAGGGCACAGGGAAGAATAGGGAAGGGGATCTGACCTCAATCCTATCCTTACCCAACTACCCAACTTCTAAACCTGCACAGTCCTGGACACTACCCCACTCTCCCCCACGCTTTTTTGATGGAGATGGGAGAAAGTGTTGAGGCCGACTGGAGATCATCTTAGTTGCATATTATTGAGTCAGGGAATTGTCACCTAGAAGGTGGCCATTTGGTCCATCATGCCTGTGCTGGCTCTCTGAAAGAATTATCTATTAGCCCTTTTCTCTTGCTCTTATCCCATGGTCCTGCTGTTTCTTAATTCTCTCCTTGGGGACAGTATTTTCAATTTGATTTGTATAAAAACTGCCCCAATGATGCTCACCACATCCAGGATCTTACCCTTCCCTCTTCCATTCCAAGTTAAACTGAAGCCAGGAATTTTCTTGGGGGCACTCCTGCTCTGTCGCTGTACATTTGTCAGAATGGAACTCCCGTTTTATGGTGGGGAAGGGATTTCCACTGCACTCTTTGGCCTAGTTCGGGAGCTGGTACGAGGCGGGTGTCTTTGTGTCTTCCTGACCTCCATTTGATGGTACGGCCATTTATATCCATATAACCGAGGGAGAAGGGAGGCGATGCTGCTTCTCTTGCATATGCGTGAGCAATAAGTTGAAGGAAATAGTTTTGAAGACGGGGCTGTCTTCACTATGCAGAACCTTACGGTATGTCAGTATTAATGATGTCTGGGGAATTCACCATTGGTGGGGGGGAAAGGCTGCGTTTGCTGTCAACCAGGTGCATACGCAGTCGTGCTCCTTCGCTCCATCATGTCATTGCAAACGCCGGAGATCAGAACTCTACTCATTCCTCAGTGTGAAACTCATCCTCTCCGTTTAGTTTCTCATTTTTTTTAAGCAAAATTCAAACTGGCAGCTATCCTACTGAGACCGAAGAATGAAATTAAATTAACAATCCTAGAGAATGGATTTGGGAGTCAGAAAGGGCTATTTTAGTCCGACCAAATTGCAATACCCATTTTTGCCTGGGTAATTTTCTTTATTTATCTATGGCATGTTTTCAGCCCTATTATCTACAAACCCTGGCAGCTCGCTCGCTAATACTTGAAGCATTTTGCTATTCTCTGCACTCTTTTTTTAATATAAAGTCAAATACAGTCCACTATTTTCTCTTGCTCAATCTGTACTTATATATAATTTTGTTAACAATAACCACGGAAAAGCGTGGTTTTACTTGCAGCGTTTTTAACTGGGCTGCGTTTGCTGCCATGGGTCTGGCCAGTGACGTTACTGGTTTTCTGTGGACATGCGGACAAGTGCGCACACACACACGGGTGTCGACTGCAGTCTTGCATTGGCAGGAGACAGACACAGTGGTGGAGAAAAGCAAGAATGAGAGCTTCAAAGTCTGAAATTTAAAACATACTGCGAATGTCCAGTTTGGTTGCCATCTGAAAGAGGAGCTCCCTCTCAGCTCAGCCATTACTGTCAGAGTTTGGGATGTCTCCAGATTAAATTACTGTCTTGATCAGAAACTGGCGTAGAATTGCTTAATAACTTGGTACTGCCTAGTCCTGTGTGCAGGTATAGAGTTGGATACAGCAATTAAAATGTCCAATAACTGGTGTTTAACTTACCCAGGTACGTGACACACTTAATGAAGCGTATTCAGCGTGGGCCTGTCAGAGGCATCTCAATCAAACTGCAGGAAGAAGAGCGGGAGAGGAGGGATAACTATGTCCCAGAGGTGGGTTTCTCTTCAGTCTAGTTCACACACTGCTGGATTTATTGAGTACTGATGTCACATTTGTATGCTTTGGGAACCTGGGCTTTGTATTTAAGTAGCAAGCTTGGGAAACTTTGAAGTCTTTAGACAAAATACTGGAACTTGACGATAAATGGCCAGGATAGTATTCAAGATTTATATTCATTTGGAAGAAAGTGAATTATTCTGCTTCTGAACTTGGGTTCATAATTTAGATTCAGATTTAGAAGATCCTCCAGTCCTATTTGAGTTTATCTTTGCAGATTTACCAGCCCAACTGTCTTGCTGAGGCATCTGTAGGAAGTGAGTTATAGCATGGAGACTGAATGAGACTGTTGTCCTTTATCAAGGGTTTTGGATGTTGGGCTGCACAACATCACATTGCTACTCTGTCCCTTACACGTGCTCCTTTGGTTCTGTGGCCTTTTACAGCTGCTTGGTGAGCAGCCATTGCCTGTTCCATGTCTGCTAGAACCTCCCCAGTTTTCAGATTGATTGGTGAAGTTTCCCTTGTTTCAGGCCCCTGAGTGAGTGTTACGGTGTTTGTAAAATACACTTGGTCTCCACAATAAAGTATGGGTTCCGTATCAACATGACCTGAGTATCTGTGCCCAAATAGTTAACTTTTGTCTCTGACCCATGTACAGTATATATTTTTTGCTTTCTCACAATGCAGAACTGTTTCCCAGCCTTGTTCCAGTGCAGTGTTCCAGCTTTATCTTGTAACTGCAACAGCAACTCACAGTGCTCTTCAGTTACAAGCTCTCACAGAAAACATTGATTGGATCTTTAGCATCATTGCAGGGCTTCTGGACACCGAAGGTTTAGTCTGAATTAAAAGAATGGGGCCTCTCAAAATAAATTGGCTTGATCCCATTTTATCTCTGGTTGTATTATATTTCATTGATAACAATGTGTCCACCACAGCACTGTACATGTGGAATTGCTAAAGCTGAAATAGTGGTTAATTTACCTCCAGACATTGTGCTTCAGGTGTTATTGATTTGAAATAAAGGTTGTTTTCTATTAACAACTTTATTGGCCTGTTTGACCTTGTCCAAATAATCACAGTGTTTGGAAATGCCATTCGTTTAGATTGAAATCATTCATCGTCAGCAGGGATTTCTGCTTATTGAGTCAATGTAAGTGGTTAAAAGTCTGGCTAGATTTAAGTCCTTTCATTGAGCTGCTAGCAGTAACTAGAGAAGTAATCAGGTTTACTTAGCGCTTTGGGGCAGTGCACTGATAGGGATGGTGTTTTTAATGTCTTCAGTCAATGAAGTTACTTCAAAACCAGGTTTCCTTGGAAGAAAGAAACACTCCCATAGGGCATGAAAAGGTGTTTGTGATTGATGTTTATGTTCAATCACTTGCTTTTGTAGTGTACTTACAGTAAATGGGGCAGCTACAGTGCACAGGATGATCCCACAGCCAGGATCTAAATTAGTGACTGGATGATCAGTTTGTGGTTGAGGGAGTGAATGTTTTGTGGAACTCCCCTGTTTTCCTGTGGTTGCCGTGGGGACTTTTGTGCCTACCCGAGCTTGAGCTGCCGGTTCGGGCTTTGGTTTAAAGTTTCATCTAGATTGTGGGCTCGAGTTAGTAGTGGGACCTGAACCCAGAAACCCAGGTATGAGTGTTCACCAACTGAGCCAAGCTGCATGCTGAGGAATCATTAGTAAAATAGTGCTCTGTGGTGTGGTTGAAGGAAGTGGCTGGTCTGTTTGCTGATTTTTGTCTCTGCATCTGTTTTCCAGGTTTCCGCTCTGGATCAGGAGATGATTGAGGTGGACCCAGATACCAAGGAGATGCTGAAGCTGCTGGTGAGTGATGGGAGGTTGATGCTTCACCATGTTCAGAATTTGTTGCCCTCCTAGTTTGACATGACTTAAACGTCTCCAGTAGTGGCAATGCGATGACATGCCAACTGCTGTATCAGTCTTATGGAGGGAAATTACATGTGTACATGATGTATCCTTTAACAGAAAGGAGAAAGTAAGTCAACCCAGTGGCATTAATTGAAGTTGGGGTTGGGTTCATGTTACTTTAGGAGGGAGGAAGCAACTGTAAACCCACATTGAGATGGCCCACTTACTATTCCTTACAAAAATTGATGCCTTCATTAGGACTTAGGCTCTCATCCAGGGAAGAGACTCCTATATTTAATGAATTTATATAATAAGCCTAGGGTGTTCTCTTCACATTATCTTTATTTGCTGTGTGATAGTTTAGATCCAACTCAAGAAGGATAGGCAACCAGAATCATAGTGGCTCAGCATGTTTGTGACTTCTGTTTTCTCACCAATTAACCCTCTTGGGTGGTGAGTGGGAAGTTGAGTCGTCCACAAAACTGCCATTTTCTTTCTAGTATATCTACAGTCACATTCCTGCGCTGAAGCATATTAACATGATGCTCCCTCACTAAGAGCCAATCTGGCGATTGACAGATCTTGGACGTGCCGAATGTGAAGTCTTTGTGTCTGTCTGGTTTTCAGAAAGAAGCTGAGTGCATAACTGTGTACGTTATAACGATAATGCATAGTGCATTATGCCTCAGTTCAGCAACACTGGGAGATTATTATTGTTAACTGTAGGAGCACATACACTTTCATAAAAGGACAGTGATCATTGTTGCCTCCTCCCTACAACAGTGACTTTTCTAGATGGGAGAATGTTACAGGAAGGCCTCTGTTCTGAGATTAGCAAGTGTTCAGTCCTTTCTCCATCCCACATCCCATCTCTTAATAGACACGACCCACCCCAAGCAGAATGTCTGACTAAGTTGAGCGTTCTCTCTCTTCGCACCTTCCCCCAACCCCTGGATAAACCTTAAAATCTACTGTTTTCTTTGATAGTGTCTGCTCTCTTCCCAGAATACGATTTCCATTGTTCACATAGTTACATTGACAGACTTAACCTTGTTCCTGAGTGTTATTCTGGGCTGTGACATGCTGGAGTGTAAGTGGTCCGGTATCCATCCCATCCCAAGTTGGAATGCAGATATACACTGAAGGAGGACAGCTTGGTCAAGATTTCGGTGATTGGTTTGATTTTCCAAATCCATATGATCCCAGAATGGATGCCTAAGCTTGCTCCTGTCCGTTCAATGTGCAATGGTTCCTGGTGGATCCAATGTCGACAGTGGAATTTGGGATGGACAATAAACTCAGTATAAATATGACTTCTCTCTCCACTTGTTTCATATAGACAGGAATGTAACAAGTTCCCACTGTTCTCTTGGGGAAGGGGCCCTGCCCATTGCCTGCTGAAGCACTGGAAGAATTTATTTTCCAAAGCAAAGAATTTAGCCCATTTTTAGCTTGCACTTCAATTAGTTTTAAATAGTGTAGATAACTCAAATTTAAAACATTAATGAGCCTAAGACTAATTCTTCATGGGTAATTAGTTTGAGCATTGTTTACATGCTTGTTGGTGCCTTGTGTCTGGATTGCAGGCAGCACTTACTGAGGCATTAATGTAGGATGCTGTTCCACAAACCTTACATCTCATCCCTCTTCTCTCAAATGGAAGCATCCCATACATCATGTAACTTTGCCCATCAAGGATCTCCAGGTTACATTGCAGTTTGGATTAAGATCACATTTAATTCTGGACTAAAACTGCAATAGTCTTTAGGGCTTACTTTCAGTTGAAGGCTGGGTTCTCTTAAATTGCTGCCACCTTAGATGGATAGTGGAAAATAGGCTAAAGAGTGGCCAGTGTACACGAAGTGAGATATAAGCTTGTTGTCTTGGAGCTTTAAGGGACTGTTGGAGTGGACAGATTTAATTAGTCTAACTTCATTGTCAATGCAGTAACTGGTCTATTTTTCACCGTTCACTGGCAGGGCTGTTAATTGAATTCAAGCCCCTGCCATGCAGCATTGTGGACTGTAGGAGCCCTTAAAGATTATCTTACTGGCCTAGCAGCACTTGTTAATGAATGAACCTGTTTGTTGTATGGATTTTGCCTGCTTGGGTTTAATGTTTCCCTCCCTCTTTTGCAGGACTTTGGCAGCTTGTCCAATCTGCAGGTCACACAGCCCTCAGTAGGAATGGCTTTCAGGACTCCAAGGATCTAAAATTATTTGTACCACAAAGCTCTACAATTAAAAAAAGACAAAAGCATGTTGCTTGTTTGTGTCTTTATTAATGTTCTCTGATATTGATCATTGCAACTTTCTCCTAGTGATCCATTGAATATTCCTGGAAAGCAATGAATGGATTTTATTCAAGCTTAGCATGAAATGCTGTAAACTGATAACTTACTGATCAAAAAATGTTAAGTGATTGTAACTTCTGATTTCTAAATCTTTAGCTATCATAGGGGAGTTAACAGACTTAAGTGTGCTTGTACAAGAAACGCGGAAAGTTAGCATGTAGGTACAGCAAGCAAATGGCATGTCAGCCTTTATTGCAAAACGATTGGAAGAAGTCTTTTCACAGTTTTACAGGGTTTTGGTGAAACTGCATCTGGAATACAGTGTGCAGTTTTCGTCTCCACACTTAAGAAAGGATATCCCTGCATTGGAGGCAATTCAGTGACGGTTCACTAACTTGGTTCCTGGGATGAGGCTGAGTAAATCGGGCCTATAAACTCTGCAGTTTTGAAGAATGAGGTGATCTCACTGAAACCTACAAGGACTTGATAGGGCAGCTGCTGAGAGATTATTTCTGCTGGTCGGGGAATCTAAAACACGGGTGTTGGGGTAAGGAGCAATCATTTAGGGCTGAGATGAGGAGAAATGGCTTCACTCAGAGGGCTGTGAATCTTTGGGATTCTCTACCCCAGAGGGTTGTGGATATTCCATTGTTAAACGCATTTAAGGCTGAAATAGACAGATTTTTGGTGTCTCAGAATTCACGGATACTGGGAGTGGATGGGAAAGTAGGGTTGAAGCCCAAAATCAGCCATGATCGTATTGAACGACAGAGCAGGCTTGACAGGCTGTGTGGTCTAATCCTGATCCTATTTCTTGTATTCCTTTTACCTGTGCATCAGTCAGGTTATGTTGTTCAGCTAAGGTAAGGAATTCTTATTTGGGGGAATTGTTAAATCAGATTCCTGTACTACGCTGCAGTCTGGATTGTAAATTGTGATGTGGGTTTGAACCTTGTATGCGGTCGCTTGAATTCTATGGAGCCAAATGCTTTGGACAGCTTGGTCTTGCCTGCAATCTGAATTGGCACATGTGCAAAGTTTGCTTCTCGGGACAGATGGCATGGATGCCACTAGAGGGAGCTCACATCTAAACTTGGTATAAGCAGTTGGGACGTCACCAACAATAAATCAGTAGAACCTGGAGGCTAGTGACCCGTCATGTAATTGAATTTGAGTTTGACCATTGATGCAGCAAGAACTATGTTACTTAATCTGAGATGGTCTGTTTACAACCTGTAACAGTCACCTCACCGGTTATTGCTAGTTCCACCCATTGCTTAACAGACTGGAGCTGAATTTAATCCACCACAAAACCAGCTTTCAGCTGAGCCAGAATCTTTCTTCCGCCTCAGTGATTCAGGCCTGGCTTTGACTGCAACTTCCCACATTTTAGAAACAGGGAATAGCCCAATGGTTGGTAACAATCTATTGCACTATCCCTCTACTTCCTGCCCTTAATGCTGAAATTAAAGGGGAGGTGCATAATGGGCATATTTTTTTAAAAAGAGTTAAATATGTAGAGGTTAACAGGATGAGGAAACAACATAAGGTGCAGGAGTAGACCATACAGCCTTTCAAGCCTGTTCTGCCATTCTGTAAGATCATTGCCTATCTACCTCAATCCCACTGCACTTTCCTCTAATTCCCTTGGTATCTAAAAGTCCATTGATGTCATCTTCAATACACCCAATGGCTGAGCATCCACAGCTCTCGGGGAGAGAATTCCATTGATTCACAACCCTCTTGAGGCAGTTTCTCACCTCAGTCCTAAATGGCCGACCCCCTTATTCTGAAAATTTGTTATAGACTCCAACCCAGGGGGAAGCATTTTCCCTGTCAAGCCCCTTAAGAATTTTACATGTTTCAATTAGGCCTCTCTCATTCATCTAAATTCTAAGGAATATATAAGCCCAGTCTTCTCAAACTCATAAGACAAGCCCCACCCCAGGGTAATCACGGATACCAACAATAACATTTGAATTAGGTGCAGAAGTAGGCCATTCGGCCCCTTGAGCCTGCTGCACCATTGAATAAGATCATGGCTGATCTGATTGTGGCCCCAACTCCACATTTCCACCTACACATAACGTTTGACTCCCTTGTTAGTCAAGAATCTATTTGCCTCCTTTAAAAAATATATTAAATGACCCTGCTTCCACTGCTCCCTGGTGAAGAGTTCCAAAGACTCAACCCTCTGAGGAAAAAAAAACTCCACCTCTATTTTAAGTCAGACCCTCCCCCTTATTTTTAAAGTGTAGACTCTCCCACAAGTGGCAACATTCTTTCAGCCTCCACCTTTTCAAGTCCCCTCAGGATTTATATATCAAGAGAATGCTATTCCAGATATCAGTCATGTGAACAGTGCAGTATTGTAGAAATCTCAAAAGTTAATTGTGTACCTTGTGCATATGAAAGAGATTATTGAGGAGCTGCTAGGTGAGTGATAGAAGAAATAAATGAAAATATTAAAGATGTTAGTAACACTGTAGGAGGCCAAATTGCCTGATTGGGTGTATCCAATGTTATTGACACAGCAGATGATGCCTGCCAGGCAAATTAAATCCACAAGGGAAACTTGGTCGAGCTATCACAACGGGTTTGCAATTTGTATTTATTATGAGATGTATGCACTGAATTCAGAAATAATAAGTCCACTAAGACCTTTAGAGATTTTTAAAATTAAATTAAAATATTTCAAGCACATACATAAGACTACAATTTCTACTATAATAATTCCTAAAATTTCTAATTAACCTGTTACATTACCTTTAAGGCAACAGTCCAGAATAGATTTTAGATTTAAAACAGAACCAGCAAATTGACACAGTACCCACTTGACAGTGGAATTCCAAATGGCTGTTTCCTCAACTTCAGTTTCGTGATATAGCAGACTTACGCACAAATGCTGGAGTCTTCATTAAGGCTATTTCACACACTCCTGTTAGATCCACACACTCCTTGTCATGGCCTTCTGACACACAGCCTTTCATTTTCCTTTATATATGCTTCTCTCTTAATATGTAAATTATATTGTTCCAAAAGTCTTTGAAACTGTATCTTCCTCATAATATAAAAACTCCCATGTTGCCAATATTGTCAGTAGCATTTGGGAAAAGTAAACACATTCCTTAGCCTTGCTTATCTGGTTGGTTGTAAACAAACTAAGATCTGTTTGAAATCCAAATCTCTCCATTTATCTAAAAATGCAAATTCCCTTCACACCTTACATGCTACTCCTTAGCATGTCAAGCACCTAGCTTCTTTTGATTTCGAACTTGCAGTCCACTTGACTCCAAATATAATTAAATTACACACAGACCCATCTATACTTACCCCCATAAACCTACTTAATGATAAACCAGAAAAATATGAAAGTCATTATACCTTTATCACACCAAGGATCCTGAGGGAAATGGAGGGATAGCACATATTGCAGAAATGATGATGGCTGAACATTTTGTTTAAATTGTGTGTAAAACCCATTCTGAAAAGGGTGATTACTTAATTGGGGTAATTATGGGCTCGTTCATCATTGCTAGTAGAGAAGTTACTCAATAACAGGAAGAGAATGTAGTTTATAAGCAGCTGAGACAGGTTTCCCAGGGGAGAATCTTGTTCAGAGAGTCAGATATGAGTTACATGAAGAAGTGGTAAGTACTATGGATTTAGGAAATGTAGATGAAGCTTGTCTCACTATTGACCAGTTCTAATCCCTGTCCTCTTCACTTTGGGAGATGTTGGCTTATGCTGAACTCCATTTCCAAAAGTGCTGGGCACCCTCTGGTGCTTTAACCCACCGGTTCTTTATCTCGATAGGCAATGAGTATTACCAAGCTATTTGGGCTAAAGAATCATCGATGGTTACAGCACCAAAGGAGGCCATTCAACCCATCATGTCAGTGCTGGCTCTCTCCAGGAGCAATACCATTCCAATGTTTATCTACACCCCGCATCACAGGCACAGTTGGTTCACAAGCACCTTCCAGCTGGGCTAATCGTGATTCAGCCCTGGCATCCTTATGATTGCCTTTTTTCCCCTCTACGTGCCCCAAGGGTGCTAATGCCAACTGATGTGCCCAATGCAGCATGTGCTAAACTTATTTCACTCAATGGAATTTCAATTGGCCTTGTCCCAGTCCTGTATATCTTTCTGTCCACTGGTTCATATTGTACAATTACATAAACAATAGAAGTAGGAGTAAGTCATTTGGCCCTTCGAGCCTTCTCCACTATTCAATATGATCATGGCTGACCCTCTATCTCCACACCAAACTCCTGCTCTCTCCCCATACCCCTTGATGCATAGAAATCTTATGTTTCCTTCTTGAATATAATCAGTGACTTGGCCTCCACAGCGTCTGTGGTCGAGAATTCTACAAGTTCACCACCCTCTGAGAAGTTTCTCCACATCTGAGTCCTAACTGGTCTACCCCATATCCTGAGACTGCGACCCCTTGTACTGGACCCCCCAGCCAGAGGCAATATTATCCCTGCATCCAGTCTGTCCATCCTTGTCAGAATTTTATATGTTTCAATGAGATGATCTCTGATTCTTTTAAACTCCAGTGAATACAGGCCTAGTCGGCCCAATCTCTCCTCATACGACAATCCTGCCATCCCAGGAATCAGTCTGATGAACCTTCGCTGCACTCCCTCCATGGCAAATATATCCTTACTTAGGTAAGGAGACCAAAACTGCACACGATACTCCAGGTGTGGTCTTACCAAGGTCCTGTATAGCTGCAGTAAGACACACTTGCTCCTGTACTCAAGTCCTCTTGCACTGAGGCCAACATACCATTTACCTTCTTAACTGCTTGCTGCCCCTGCATGCTTGCTTTCAGTGATTAGTGTACAAGGACACACAGGTCCCTTTGTACATCAACATTTCCCAATCTATTACCATTAAATAATACTCTGCCATTCTGTTTTTCTTAGCAAAGTGGATAAATTCACACTTATCCACGTTATATTGCATCTGCCTTGTATCTGTCTATTCATTCAACCTATCTAGATCGCCTTGAAGCTTCTTAACGTTCTTCTCACCACTCACATTCCCACCAAGTTTTGTGTTGTCAGCAAGTTTGGAAATATTACATTTGGTTCACTCATCCAAATCATTGATATAGATTGTGAATAGCTGGGACCCAAGCACTGATCCCTGAGCTAAACTACTAGTCACTGCCTGTCATTCTGAAAAAGACCCATTTATTCCTACTCAGTTTCCTGTCTGCTACCCAATTCTCAGTACATGCCAATATATTACCCCCAATCCCCACACAATAAACAATAACATTCTATTAGCTTTCCTAACTACTTGCTGTACCTGCATACTAACCTTTTGCGATTCATGCACTAGGACACCCAGATCCCTCTGCATCTCAGAGCATCTGTTCCTCATTGCTCTGTGTCTGTGTTGCCCAGAGTGATTATTCTGTAGATGCGGGTTTGAAATTGTATAGAAACCGGGTGGGATTTGGTTTATTTTGTAAGAAGATCTTTGCTGTATCAAATAATAAAGGTTGTACACCCCCCCTCTCCCCAAAAGCTTTGAGCTGCTTGCATAATTTTTTTGGGGAGAGTGGAGTTACTGGTACATGTTTATAGCAGTATCCTAGATCCAAAACAGGTCACTCAGTCTCATAATAACATCCCAACCCTGGGGCTGGAGTGAGTGCACAGGATTCGGTCTATGAACACAGCAGCGTGGTGAGTGGCATCTTTCAAAGGGTCGGCACAGACAAAATGGGCTGAATGGCCGCCTGTGCTGTTCCATATTATGTGCAGGGTGACATGCCCCGTGATCGAGTCCAGCATTCTTTCGGTTAATTATAAGTACAAATAATAACACGTGCAATTTATATGGCTTTTGTGAATTATTCAATATATTGATCAATCTTAAAATGATTTCTGATTTAATGAGTGGCTTTTTAAGTTATCTCACATTAGTCTTTCTATCAGTGAAAGACCAAAATATGATTTTGCTGATGTAAATTAATGGTTCCGACTGTCACTATGAAATTATCACTTTTACCCAGAGCATTAATTGATCAGCAACCCGGTAAATAGGGCCCGAGCCATTTGCTCACCGTGCAAGCTTGATGCTGAAATAGGGGCATCAAAGGCATCCTGCAGGATAATGGCCACCCTGATCAGATCATCGCTCACTGTATATCTTACAAACTCATCAAAGGGCCTAATTTTCAGCCCTGAAAAGTGCCCAGTCTATGTCCGATTAAGGGTAAGGTATCTCAAACATTTGAGCAACAGCTGAAGCTAACCTGCTGTTAGTTTGCAGCGGCAACAGGAGGGGCTTTCTCCACTAACATGATGCTGCTGTCAAGACAGAAAGACGTTCTGCCTATCACACAAATGAGCAACGTGGTGTGTGAATTTCAGTGCCTGTGTGATGCCAGATATGTAGGCCGTACGTCCAAATGACTGGTGGGTCGTATCAAACAGCATGTCCCTTTGCAACAGGCAAAGTACTGACCGTACCCAAACAGCCCGTGCTTGCAAAACTCAGAAGATCATATCCAACATTAGATGCGATCCTCTGATTGGATTACACGTGCTAAACAATCCTGACTGTGCTAAGAATTACACTAAAAGCAAATTTAAGATCATCAGTTAGGCTTGCAGTGTGCCTCACTTAGACATGCTAGAAGCCACATATATTCACACACAGGGCCCTTCCCTTTTCAGACAGAAGGAGCATGTCCACACATTGCACTTTTTCCAACTAGACAAATGCTTATGGGACAGCTATTCCCTGGTTCATTCCCCATGGCAATGCCTTGACCAATCAAGCGTCGGCCTGCCTGGTTTGAATTTGGAACAAAAGTTTGGCAGTTAACAGTTAACTGTGCTCTGCTGCATTCTCCATGGCAATGCCTCTACCAATCAGAGTTTAATTGCTTACTAATCAGAGTCCATTTGCCAACCAATCAGCACTCTCTTCTCATGCAGTATAAATTGTTGTCCCATTTACTGTTGGTTTATCTTGCGTAACTGTCCTTATGAGTGCAAGATGAAAACCTTCAACAGCATCTCTCTTTTTACAGCAATACTCAATTTCTGTACAACCAAACGACTACTTCCAAAATCGATCTGCTACAAGGGAATGAATTACTTGAGGATTTTTCCCCCTTTGTTTCTGTAGCTTTGGTGGAAGTACGACAGCAATTCCCAAGGTGGAACAAGGGTACCATCAGAGGACAATGAGTTCCAGTGCAGCCTCATTCCTGCACCTGCAGACAGAATCTGAAACATCAATCTCAGCCTCAACTGATGGGCAGGGCACCTTGTTCGGCTGAGTGGGGTTCACTTGTGTTGAGCTCCCCTCACCGCAGCCATTGTGTGGAGACATGACAAGAAAGGTCCAGCTTCCTCTTTGCTGAAATGAAGAAAGTTGAACTCCTGAGCTTGTTGAACATCTGATAGAGAATGGGAAATTCGGATAAGGACCATTGAGCAGGATGTTGATGTACTGAGACTTCCTTCAAGTAGAAACCCAGTTCAAGACATTTTTAATCAAGATTAGATCCCTTTTGTCCAAATTAATTCTCTCCATTTTCTCCCGAGTTCCACTCTGATTATGGTCAAGACAATATTGGAATAGGAGGAGGCCATTCAGCCCCTTGAGCTTGCTCTGCTGCCCAAGTAGATCATGGCTAATCATTTGGCTTTGCAACTCTGCAAATTTGACTTATCAAAAGAAGTTTGGTGTAGAAAGGTACACTCAAGTTATTTAGTATTTAAGGTGTGGAGAGAATTTGCATTTTTAGATAAGTGAAAGGATTGTTTGGATTTCAAAGGGAAGTTAGTATATTTACAACTAAACAGACAAATAAGGTTAAGGAATATGTTTATTTTTCCCCAGAGGTTACTGACAATATTGGCAACATGAAAGTTTTTATATTATGGGAAAGGTGCAGTCCCAAAGACATATGGAACAATGAAGATTATATATTAAACAGAGAGAACCATATATAAAGGAGAATGAAAGGCTACATGGAGGCCATGTAAAATCTAATAGGAATGTGTGAAACAGCCTTGAAGAAGCCTCCAGCCATTTGTGCCCAAGTCTGTTGCGTCCAGTAACTGAAGTTGGAGAAAGCCATTTGGAATTCTACTGTCCAGCCCCCTCATGATTTTGAACATCTCTATCAAATCTCCTCTCAGCATTCTTCTCTCCAAGGAGAATGGTCCAACCTCTCCAATAGGTGAAGTTTCTCATCCCTGGAACCATTCTTGTAAACCTATTTTGCACTCTCTGCAATGTGTTCACATCCTTCCTATACTATGGTGCCCAGAACTGTACCAGAGAATGAGCTGAAGTGGTTAGCTCAAGCAAGTTGGTAGAGTTACAACAAAGGATCCATGAATAAAACAGTTATATCAGACAGCTTACTCAGAACAGGGGCAGAATGTATTCCAGAATGTTATTACCTTAAAGGTAATGTGTTAATGAGGAAGTGGAGGCTGTATCAGGTTTCAGCAGATGAAGAATGGATGGAAGAGCATCAGATAGTTATACCATCTGGATACAGAAATGAGATACCAACAGTAACTCATGAAACTCCAGTAGGGGGACATTTATGAATTGGGAATACTCAAGCGAAAATACAAAAATATTTCTACTGGTCTGGATTGCATAAAGATATAGTCAAATCCTGTTGAACATGTCACACATGTCAAGTGACATGTGATTAAACCGGCACCTTTAATTCCAATTCGATCATTTGAGGAGCCTTTTACTAGGGCTCTGACTGATTGTGTAGCACCCCTCCCTAAGGTTAACAATGGAAATCAGTACTTGCTGACAATAATGGATGTGTCTACCAGGTTTCCTGAAGCAATACCTTTGAGAAATATTACAACAAAGAGAATTGTGGAAGAGTTGATTACATTTTTTACAAGACATACTTTGCCAAAAGGAGTACAATCAGATCAGGATTCAATTTTTATGTCACCACTGTTTAAGGAAGTAATGCACAGTTTGGGAATAAAACAGTTTAAGTCAACAGCTTACCATCCTGAATCACAAGGGGCTTTAGAAAGATGGCATCAAACTTTAAAAACCATGGTGAGGGTGTATAGTCAGGACTATCTGCAGGATTGGGATAGGGGAATACTATTCTTGTTATTTGCAATTAGAGACACTCCTCATGCATTGACCAGATTTAGTTCTTTTGAATTATTCTATGGTCATGAGGTAAAGGGACCACTGAAATTGGTTCATGAGAAATTGATGGGTCAAAATTCAGAGACTACTCTCCTGGATAATGTGACAAACTTCAGAGAAAGATTGAACAGAGCATGTGAGTTAGCTAGGAAACATTCAAAGACATCACAGCAGGTGATGAAAGTGAAGGCAGATAGGAGAGCCACAGCTCGTAGTTTTGTTGCTGGGGAATAAGTATTAGTTTTGTTACCAGTATTGGGTGAATCATTAAAGGTAAGATTTAGTGTGCCTTACAGAATTGAAAAGAAACAGAGTGAAGTAAATTATTTAATAAATACTCCAGGTAGAGGAAAGAGGCAAAGGGTGTGTCATGTAAATGTGCTTAAAAAGTACCCTGACAGGAAGATGACCAAAAGGAGGTATTAGTGGTGGTAGATAAGGGAAGGAGGTAGAAATGAAGGATTCTGAAATTGATTTCCCTCTAATCAAATTGGACAATGAGGGGGTAATTAAAAATTTAAATGTACTATTGAGTTACCTTCCAAACTACTGTCAAAGTGATGTGGAGAAGCTATTACAGTCACACAAAGCTATTTGTGGGAATAAACTGGGGAGGACAAATTTAGCTACATATGATGTAAATGTGGAGGATTCACTTTCAACAAGGCAGCATCCTTATACCTTAAGACCAGTAAAAGTTATCACAAGTACAGAAAGAAATTGAATTCATGCTTCAAAATGGCATCATTGAATCTAGTTACAGTAGCTGGAGTTGGCCTGTTGTGTTGGCATGGAAACTGAATAGAACATACAGACTGTGCATGGACTATTGGAAAGTGAATTCAGTGACAAAGCGGATTCGTATCCTACACCACGGCTGGGAGATTGCATTGAGAAAGTGGGACAATCAAAGTTTATCACAAAGATTGACTTACTGAGAGGATATTGGCAAGTACCGTTATCAGAGAGGGCAAAGGAGATAACGGCTTTTCTGACGCCAGGTGGACTATATCAGTTTTAAGTTATGCCATTTGGCATGAGAAATGCACCAGCAACATTTCAAAGACTGGAAGAACTGTTTAAGTGACTACAAGAAGCTAATTTGGGGGTAAGCTTGGTTAAGAGTGAGTTTGCAAAAGCACAAGTTACATATCTAGACCATACCTTTGGACATGGTAAGGTGACTCTGAGAGATGTGTATTTCCCCATTCCTGCAAAAAGAGAAGTTTAAAGATTCCTGGGCATGAGTGGGTTTTACTGGAAATTTGTACCAAATTTTAGCAGTGTACTTGCTCCATTGACTGAACTATTAAAAAAGAACAGTTTCAATGGACACAGGATTGTCAGAATGTATCTGACAGTTTAAAAACTGGGTTGACTATGACAGCAGTTTTGCCAGTACCCAATTATGCCAAGCAAATCAAGTTGGCCATTGATGCAAGTGTTGTAGGCTTTGGGGCTATTCTGTTGCAAGAAGATGAAACTGGAATTGAGAAACCGATAGGGTATTTTTCACGAAAGCTGAATGTACAACAGAGAAGATGTTCAACGATTGAAAAGGAGGCTCTGGGTCTGCTGTTAGCATTGCAGCATTTTGAGGTTAATGTTGTAAGCAATTCATCAGAAACAATTGTTTATACAGACCACAATCCTTTAAAATATCTGGACAAATTTCGAGACCAAAGTGCAAGACTTCAAATGAAGTTTATTACTGCAACCATTTAAGTTACAGATTATACATGTGGCTGGACCAGAAAATCTAGTTGCAGATGCATGGTCGAGAGCTTAAAGCTAAAGGAAATTGGACATTTAAAACCTGGATCTGGACTGATATGACCTCTGTTGATACCAATGTTGATAACATTGTTATGTTAATGCATGCACCTGGTAATGTAATAGTTTGGGTATGTCAATAAGCCTAGTAAGTAGTGTAAAATGAGAAAATGAAGCCATCTTTTAAAATTATGATGGTCCTTTTTTCCATGAGGACGGAGGTGTTATGAAAGTATAATAATTTTCATTATATATTTTTATGGTTTGTTATAAAGTACTTTGTGTAAGTGTAGATGGTTCTGTCTGTGTGATTTTATTACATTTGGAGTCAGGTAGAAGCTTGAAATTATCAAAAGAAGTGTAGAAAGGTACACTCAAGTTACTTAGCATGTAAGATGTGAAGGGAATTGCATTTTCAGATAAGTGAAGGGATTGTTTGGATTTCAAAGGGACGTTGGTATGCTTACAACTATCCAGATAAGTAAGGCTAAGGAGTGTGTTTATTTTTCCCAAAGGTTACTGGCAGGTTAATTGGTAAATTCCTGCAGTGCATCTTGTAGATGGTACACACTGCTGCCACTGTGCATCGGTGGTGGAGGGAGTGAATGTTTGTGGATGTGGTGCCAATCAAGCGGGCTGCTTTGTCCTGGATGGTGTCAAGCTTCTTGAGTGTTGTGGGAGCTGCACTCATCCAGGGAAGTGGGAAGTATTCCATCACACTCCTGACTTGTGCCTTGTAGATGGTGGACAGGCTTTGGGGAGTCAGGAGGTGAGTTACGCATTGCAGGATTCCTAGCTCTGACCTGCTCTTGTAGCCAAAGTATTTATATGGCTAGTCCAGTTCAGTTTCTGGTCAATGGTAACCCCCCAGGATGTTGATAGAGGGGGATTCAGTGATGGTAATGCCATTGAACATCAAAAGGCAATAGTTGGATTCTCTCTTGTTGGAGATGATCATTGCCTGGCACTTGTGTGCCATGAATGTTACTTACCACTTGTCTGCCCAAGTCTGGATTTTGTCCAGATCTTGCTGCATTTGGAGATGGACAGTTTCAGTATCTGAGGAGTTGTGAATGGTGCTGAACATTGTGCAATCATCAGTGAACATACCCACTTCTGACATTATGATAGAAGAAAGGTCATTGATGAAGCAGCTGAAGATGGTTGGGCCGAGGACACTACCTTGAGGAACTCCTGCAGTGATGTCCTGGAGCTGAAATGATTGACCTCCAACAACCACAATCATCTTCCTTTGTGCTAGGTATGACTCCAACCAGTGGAGAGTTTTCCTCTGATTCCCATTGACTCCAGTTTTGCTAGGGCTCCTTGATGCTACACTTGGTCAAATGCTACCTTGATGTCAAGGGCAGTCACTCACCTCACCTCAGGAGTTCAGCTCTTTTGTTTATGTTTGAACCAAGGCTGTAAAGAGGTCAGGAGTGGAGTGGGCCTGGCAGAACCCAAACTGAGCAGGTTATTGCTAAGTAAGTGCCACTTGATAGCACACGGTTATCAATGTGTATTAGGGTATCAGTGGGTATTAGGGTCTTGGTGGGTATCAGTGTTTATTAGGGTATCAGTATGTATTAGTATATCAGTGTGCATAAGGGTATTGGTAGGCATTGGGGTATCAGTGGGTAATAAGGTATTGGTGGGTATGAGGGTATCAGTGGGTATTAGGGTATTGGTGGGTATGAGGGTATCAGTGGGTATTAAGGTATCAGTGGGTATTAGGGTATCAGTGGGTATTAGGGTATCGGTGGGTATTAGGGTATCAGTGGGTATTAGGGTATTGGTGGTATGAGGGTATCAATGGGTATCAGTGGGTGTTAGTGGGTATGAGGGTATGAGGGTATCAGTGGGTATTAGTGTGTTAGTGAGTATGAGGGTATTAGGGTATCAGTGGGTATTAGGGTCTTGGTGGGTATCAGTGTTTATTAGGGTATCAGTATGTATTAGTATATCACTGTGCATAAGGGTATTGGTAGGCATTGGGGTATCAGTGGGTAATAAGGTATTGGTGGGTATGAGGGTATCAGTGGGCATTAGGGTATTGGTGGGTATGAGGGCATCAGTGGGTATTAGGATATCGGTGTATTAGGGTATCAGTGGGTATTAGGGTATTGGTGGTATGAGGGTATCAGTGGGTATCAATGAGTGTTAGTGTGTCGGTGGGTATGAGGGTATTAGGGTATCAGTGGGTATTAGGGTATTGGTGGGTATGAGGGTATTAGGGTATCAGTGGGTATTAGGGTATTGGTGGGTATGAGGGTATCAGTAGGTATTAGGGTATAAGCGCGTATTTTAAGTATCAATGGATATGAGCGTATCAATCTGCCTCTTAGGGCATCCTGGGCATTGGTGTGATGCTCAGGGTATTGGTAGGTACCCTGATGTTTAATTGGGAACATCATTACATCACTCAAGTGGCGTAAATTCACAAAATTGATCACCCTAAGGGGAGATTGAAAGGAGCAGAGACAGAGACAGGGACATACCTGAGATTGTTCTGATCATCCGAGCCGCAAATCTATTGGGTGCCTCACTCCACAGGGAGCTCAGGGTTAAAGTAAAAACCCATCCGGTATAAATGAAGGTAAATGGTTTTCATTAACATTTTCTATTTCTGGAGGGAAATGTTTGACCTTTATCCAGGGGGCCCTTGATGAGTCTTTGACCAAATGGAAGACTTTTGTCTGTCGTTTGCTGGAACTCTCTCTCTCTCTCTCTCTCTGTAGCATCTGAGATACAGGGGATATTGGAAATTGGAATGGATTAAAGCACAGGACCGCAAAGATCCGAGTTTTCTGATATTTGACGCTCCCAGGCCTTCCGATGCACCTGGGCTCAGACCCTGGGAAAACCTCCCCTGAGGAATAATAGTCAACAAAACAGAATCTTCCTGGGCTTTACAGGGGGCTGGTAATGAACGTCACAGAGTATTCAGAACAACCTTAGTTTGGATGGCCCTCTGCACCTATAAGTTGTGAAGAGGACGTAAGGAGGCTCCAAAAGGATGTAGACGGGTTAAGTGAGTGGGCAAAGGTCCGGCAAAGGGAGTAGAATGTGGAAAAAATGCGAGCTTTTCCCTTTTGGACGGACGAATCCCAGAATTGTTACAGCATGGGAGGTTTCACAAAAAATGCAGAGGCCGCCTGCCTGCCAACCGGAAGGTTGGACAGGGCAGGGAAGAATTTACATCGATTGGATTGTTCATGGGTGTAATAGGCCTCTTAATTGTCAGCGGGTGTGCTGCCAACTCCCCCGCATGCCCACTGACTGAAATATCGCGTAGAGTGAGCGATGACATCAGGACGCTCGCCCGGCGTCACCACTTGTCATTTTACGCTCGCTCGAGTCGGGTGCGCGCCCGCCTGGCGAGTGGAAAATTCTGCCCTACGTGACTTTGTTTGTGTTAACTGTATTCAGCTCTCCGTGGTTAGAGTAGAACAAAAACTGGAAAAACTCGGCAGACCTGACAGCATCTGCGGAGAGGGACACAGTTAACGTTTCGAGTCCCTATGACGTATTCGGCTGAACCGGACTGCGGAATCAGTAACCTGATCCTGCTGCATGAGCTCCAGTATCTTTTGCAACAGTGGGAAACCGCAGGGCAGCTCTGTGCAGGTTAGCACCTTGGAGAGGCAATCAATTAAACATGGAAAGTGATGGTGATGCAGGAGTAATGCCCAGAGACTCCACCAGATGGGGCCAGAGCTCCAATATTTATTAAAAAGTAACATCGATGCTGTCTTTCCAGAAATCTTTGAAGGTGTCAGGGCAAGTTGAAATGGCAAACAGGATCATTGTCTTTACAAACAGGCATAGAGTACAAAAGCAAGGAAGTTATTCTAAAGCGCTTTAAGCAGGTTGTAGGCACCGCCCTTTAGGAAGAATGTCAAGGTTTTCAAACCGGTTGCAGAAGAGATTTACTAGAATGAGGGACTTTTTATTTCATTCACAGGATGTGGGCTTTGCTGGCTAGTCCAGCATTTATTGCCCATCCCTAATTGCCCTTGAGAAGGTGGCGGTGAGCTGCCTTCTTGAGCTGTTGCAGCCCATGTGGTGTAGGTAGACCCACAGTGCTGTTAGGAAGGGAGTTCCAGGATTTTGACCCAGCGACAGTGAAGGAACAGCGATATATTTCCAAGTCAGGATGGTGAGTGACTTAGAGGGGAACTTCCAGGTGGTGGTGTTCCCATGTATCTGCTGCCCTTGTCCTTCTAGATAGTAATGGTCGTGGGTTTGGAAGGTGCTGTCTAAGGAGCCTTGCTAAGTTCCTGCAGTGCATCTTGTAGATGGTACACACTGCTGCTACTGTGCGTCAGCGGTGGAGGGAGTGAATGATTGTAGATGGGATGCCAGTCAAGTGGGCTGCTTTGTCCTGGATGGTGTTGAGCATCTTGAGTGTTGTAGGAGCTGCACTCATCCAGGCAAGTGGGGAGTATTCCATCACACTCCTGACTTGTGCATGGTAGATGGTGGACATGGTTTGGGGAGTCAAGAAGTGAGTTACTCGCTGCAGAATTCCCAGCCTCTGATCTGCTCTTGTAGCCACAGTATTTATATGGCTGGTCCAGTTCAGTTTCTAGCTTCTCCTAGCATTCCCTTTGAGTGTCCTTGAGAGTTGAGTTGCTGATCTTGTTATAGAGATAAGGACATAAGAAATAGGAGCAGGAATGGGCCATTCAGCCCTTTGACCCTGCTCTGTCATTCAATAAGATCAAGGCTGATCTGATTGTGGCCTCAATTCCACTTTCCTGTCTGCTCCCCCATAACCCTTGACTCCTTGGTGATCAAAAATTTGCCTAACTTGGCCTTGAATATAGTCAATGACCCAGCCTCCACTGCTCTCTGGGGAAGAGAATTCTAAGCACTCTCTCTGAGAGAAGAAATTCCTCCTCATCTCTGTCTTAAATGGGAGATCTCTCCCATTGAAACTGTACCTCCTAGTTCTGGATTCCCTCACAAGGAGAAACATCTTCTCAGCATCTACTCTGTCAAGCCCTCTTTGAGTCTTATATGTTTCAATAACGTCATCTCTCATTTTTCTAAACTCCAATGGATACAGGCAAACCTGCTCAACCTTTCCTCATAAAACAACCCCTTTATCCCATAGGATCAGCCAAGCGAATCTTCCCTGAACTGCCTCCAATGCAAGTGTGTCACTTCTTAAGCAAGGTGACTAAAACAGTACACAGTTCGCTAAGTCTAATGCCTGTCCAGTTGTAGCAATGTGGATGCCTTGGCTCAACTGCTGGAGCTGTCCAAGGCCAGTCAGAGTAAAGGATTTCTGAATATGTAAGGATGGCTGCCTATTGTGACAAAGTGAAGTGACACTGTGCTACACAATGTTATCTCAGATAAGCGACAGAGTGGACACATTTAACTTTACTTACAAGTCAGCAGCAGCAGCTACATGTGTGCATCAAACTCTATAGCTAAAGAAGGAGTCCCCTCTAGAGACTCCACATGCTGCTAGCTCATTGGCGTACACAGATCATGTGATCTTGCAACACAGGATTATCCTTAAAGCTACAGTCTAACATTTCCCAAAACCATGATTACTACATTCCTCTCCTTTAACTTCTCTGTACATTTTGTATTTACAAGGATATTTACCTCATGACGTTACAATATTTACACAGGTCATGAAATTACAAGCTCAGCCTTTCAGGTGGTTTCCTGATCCGTGTGGAATGTCGCAGCTCCACGGCTTCCGATTCTTTTGTAGGAAACACATTCTCTGGAACCGTATTAATGTCAGGTACCTCGTGAGGCACAGGCAGTTCAGTGTCTTCCACTCCAACAAAGACATTGGGCATGTCTGTCCTTGGTTGAGCAACTTCAACAGGAACCACGGGCTCAGCAATGGTTACAGATGGAACATCATTATGTTGGGGTATCTCCCTTCTTCTTAAATGATCCACGTGCTTATGGGTGATCCGGCCATCCACTGCCATGTGGTACGACAATGGTCCAATCACAGAGTTTACTTTACCAGGTAACCACCTAGGTCCTCCACTGAAATTCTTTACTTATACTTCCTCTCCAACCACGTGGAACATCATAAATGATCTCATGATTATGCAAATCATGAATTGTTTTTTGGTTCCCTTGACTTTTCTCCAGCTTCCCGTCCAAATTGGGGATTATCAGGCTTAGTTTTATTCTATCATTATGGTAAAAAGATAGAGGTATTTTCAGTAGGTAAATGGTACTTGTTTCGCTGGGTTGACCTGTCTTTTAGATTTTTGGTGAATCACGTTAACTATTGCTTACATTGTACACAGCAGACGGGTTTTGATTAAGATGATCAGATCCTCTAGAACGACTTAATCCATCATCAGGTATTCTGGCTATTTGATGTACCATTGTATTCTCAGCATTGGCAGCATGTTGCTGGGGGGCTTTGAGCAATGCTGAATCCACCACAGTGCGATTTTATTTTAAAGCCAGGGCCTTATCAATAATTCTGCTTCTCTTTTCTAACACAGAATTTAGCCTTTGGCTTCACTGTCGGCCAGACTTCTCTCAGGTGAAGTCTCGACTTGTCTTAGTTCAGTAGTTGAGCCACCCAGGACTTCATTATCTACTCACATCTTGGAAAGTTTGACGACTTTTGCTTTCAAAGCCTCTTTAGCTTCATTCAGCTGATTCTTCAACTCTTCTGTCTCCTTGTATCTGTTAACCTCCTCCTTTGAAGGTTGCTGCATCTTCTCTGCCAACTGGTTCTTCAGTTTGTTCAGTGAGATGTTAAATTCTTCCCGTTTCTCTTTGTAATTTTTCAGAGGCACAAATTTTGACCTGAAAGTCCTTCAACAGGTTTTCCTTTCCTTTGTGAAACTCACTCGCTTCACCTTGAATTCTGTCATTCAGCCGAGTCTCCTTCAGTTTCTTCTGCTGCTTTTCCATGCAGTTGTTTAAGACATCTCCATTTCTTCAGCTTGCTGAATGACTACACACTCCTTTTTCATCCTGTTGTGGGTCCTTGGACTCTCCAGGCTCTTTCTGAAGCACCTGGCCTTGTTCCTTTTCCAACTCAGGAACTCTTCCAGCTCCCTTTTGAAATCTCACCAGCCAATCAAGGTTAATTTCCCTCAACCAATTTCGACTTAGAAGGTTTGGTCCTGTAGCTTCTAATACCAGCATCTGTGCCGATTGGTGTCTATAATGAACAGTTGCTCTGGTGATATCTGGATTTCTTTGCCTGTGTGCATTTCCAACTTGCCAGATGTTTGTTCCAAATTTAATTGTTAATCACCTTTATTTAAATATCTGAAAGTGTGTTCTCCTATTACAGTGGTAGAAGCATCCGTGTTTACTTGCATTTTTAAGGGTTTACCATTCTCTTGCACTGTGACAGTAATTGGCTCTGTCTTCCCAGCTTTCATGTTGAATAATGAATAAATGTCAGAATTGGTTGTTTCTGGCTCTTCCACACTATAGGCTTCATTGGACTTCGATTGTTGCTCTGAAGCCAGTTTAAATCTCGCTTTTGCAATGTTTCAATACGTGTCCGCTCCTGTGACAAAAATAATACTCCACCTTTTTAAATTGCCAATCGTTAGGAGTAAGATTGTTTCCACGTCGATAAAAATTAGTTTTCGGCTTTGCTGTTATGCTGTTTCCTCTGACTTTACGGTAAGTGGGGTGTGTTTCCCACTTCACTACAGAGTCTCGGCTTTTTGTGCCACTTTCGGCTGGCTGTTCCCACCCAACCAGGAGAACAGTGCCGTTTTGCGCCCCTTGAATCACTTGTGAAACCCTTGTAGCACTTTCCATCGCAAGCACCACTTCTAACACTTTCCTAAAATGAAGATCCTCTTCTTTGCTGAGTAGCATCCTCCTGCATGTCACGTACCAAACAATCCCTCAGCACGTCATCCAGCGTTTCACCAAAATCACAATATTCTGTTAGCTGTTTTAATTTCGCCACGTAGGTAGCAATGGTCTCTACTGGGGCCCTATTCCGTGAATTGAACCTGAACCTCTTGCATTGTGTCTGGGGGCTTGTGTTGGAAATGTCCCTTAACGAGGTCAACTAATTCACTGAAGGTCTTCAAATCAGGGGTACTGAGCGTCAAGCTTCGAATTAAACTGTAGGTCTTGCTCCCACCAATACTCAAGAGAATCGCTCTCCTTTTTTCCTCCCCCACGATTTCGTTGGCTTCAAAGTAGAACGCAAGATGTTCTTTATATTGAGATCAGTCATCTGTGTCTGGCTTAAAGGGATCGATTCTGCCAAACTGTGGCATCTCGGATGAGTATATCTTCCATTTCTTTTTAATTATCTTAGATACTCACAATCGTTGGGTGAGGGACAGCACCGGATCTGATTTATTCTCATCGCCAGTTTGTTACAGAGTTGATTTTCTAGGCAACATTTCTTGGTGGACATGTTTAACTTTATTAACAAGACAGCAGCAGCAACTACATATGCATCAAACTCTATAACTAAAGAAGGACTCTCCTCTAGATGGTCCCTGCGCTGCTAGTTCATTGGTTTACACAGATCATATGATCTTACAACACAGGATTATTCTTAAAGCTACAGTCAAACGTTTCCCAAAGCCATAATTACTACATTGATCTAAGATCTTGTTCTGTAGCTTGGTGTCAAAATTTGATTATGCAAAGTGGCTTGGATAATTTACGATGCTATACAAATGCAAGCTGTTCTTGTTACATCTGGCACCCTTTTTGTTCTTTATTCTTTCATGGTAAATGGGAATCACTGGCAAGGCCAGTGCATTTGTTGCCCATCCCTAATTGTCCCTGAACTGAGTGGCATCACAGAGGTCAGTTAAGGGTCAACCACATTACTGGAGTTACATGTAGGCCAGACCAAGTAAGGATGGCAGATTTCCCTCCCTAAAAGGACATTAACAAACCAGATGGTTTTTTTTTTTAAACAATCAGTGACAGTTGGTTAAGTTCCAGGCTTATTAATTGATTTTAAATTCCACCAGCTGCTATTTGAACCCATGTCCCCAGCACATTAGGTTGGGCCTCTGGGCTTACCAGCTCGGAGATGTTACCACTACACCACTACTTCCCCGAGTTGGTGCTGTAATAACAAATAAGAGCCTTAAACTGCTTTTCTTGGATGACTTTGCTGTAGTTTCACCCATGAGTTTGGAGGTTCAAGCCCGGCTCCAGCCTTCAATTCATTGGTTGACGTGGCACTATTAATATTCACTCTGATTATAATATCACTGTTACAAGGGAGCTGGTGGGATAGTGGGTATTATCACTATTTTAAAGACCCAGGCTATTGCTCTAGGGACTTGAGTTCAAATCCCACCATAGCAGATGGTGAAATTTGAATTAAATAAAAAATCTGGAATTAAAAGTCTGATAATGACCATGAAACTGTTGCCAATTGTTGTAAAAACCCATCTGGTTCACTAATGTCCTTTAGGGAAGGAAATCTGGTTTACTACATGTGACTCCAGACTCTGGTTGACTCTTAAATGCCCTCTGAATGAGGGCAATTAGGGATGGGCAAATTGCTGGCCTAGTCAATGATGCCCACACCTCTGTCGGGAGCTGATGCCAGTCCAGATGCCCTGGTCTCTGAAGCTGACATGGTCTCGTTAATGAGCACAGGAATGGGATGACCTACCAACATTGCAGCCGATAATTACTCAGCACAGGTGCTGTCTCAACACTAGAGGGCAATAATAGCCTTTCCTTGAAAATAATCTTAATTAATTTAGATCACCTCTTTTCTTAACACTTTCTGCTGCTTTGCTGAATATTATTGGCCCCTTTCAGCTGAAAATATGACCAAGTCTTTCTTTTTAATGACCTGTGTCTGGGTCACTGTACAACAGCTGATACTACAACCATGCGACTGCAGTAGCATTGTTGTTATATCCAGAGCCTAGTAATCTAGAGCCTGGATTAATGATCTATAAATACAGGTTCAAATCCCACCATAGTACCTGGAAAATTTATATTCCATCCAATAAATGTGGAAACAAATATTACATAGGACACACAGATCAGAAACTGACCAATCACTCCAGGTGAGTGTTCATGCTCCACTTGAGCATCCTCCCATCTAAGTCTATGCTTGTAACCATCTATTCCCTTCTTCCTCATATCCTTGTCTAGTTTCCTCTTAAATGCTCCATACAATTCGCTTCAACCACACCCTGTGTTATTGAGTCCCACATCCACATCCTCATCACTCTTTGAGTGATGAATGTTCTTTGGAATTCCCTACTGGATTTCTCCAATGACTATGAAAGTAATGGAATGTTGTTAAAAATCTATTTGGTTCACTGACCATGTGTTTTCTATATTTAAAACATCAGGAGCTCACCGGCTCTCTCTGTTAGGGAAGGAAATCTGCTGTCCTTACCCGGTCTGGCCTACATGTGACTCCAGACCCACAGCAATGTGGTTGACTCTTAACTGCCCTCTGAAATGGCCCAGAAAGCCGCACAGTTGTATCAAACCACTATAAAAAGATCCTGTCCTGACCACAGACGATGTTAATTGCTGCACAAATCAAATCCCGGAGGGAAACTTGGATTACAGACCATCCCCCTTTATCCATGTTCTGAAAATGGGAAGAAAATGTACTGATCTCAGCGGCAACAAATCAAGTAACAATTTAGGGATTTTAAAAATTCAAAGTAGAAGTTTTATAGACAAGAATAAAGGAAAACTTAAGCACACAAGATTAAAATTGCACAGTTAAAATTAGCCTTACAACACATTCCCCCAAAAGACTGTCCACTTGGTCAGACCCACAAGTACCCACCTTCCAGGCAACGCTCCCTTAAAGATGTTTAATATTACCCAACGCAAACTAATGTAACTTTAATAAAGGCATACCACATGACCTCTAACTCTCTTCCACTCTGCTGTGGAAATCCAGGATTTCAGAACAAGACTGCTTGTTGCAGCCCAAGACTTCTCTGGCTTGACTGGATGGTTGATTCAAACAGCCTCTTCTCCCAGCCTAGAGCTACAGCTAACAGTTCCCAGCTCATCTCCCAGCTCTAGTTACAGTAACTCTAAAATACCCATTCCCCCCTTTCATCTCATATTCCATTATTCCCATACTTCTATGAAACTCAAATCCTTCCAAATATAAAATCTTTCGTGTTTCTATTTTTTCTTTTGCTTTTGGGTCTATAAAATGTAATGTACCCTCTTCTATTTACCTATGGGACTCATGCAAGATACAAACATGTTTCTTGGTACCTCTGACCTCCCTTTGATACTCAGATAAATTCTCAACTTATCTAAAAAGGCAAATGTTGGATCCAACCTATTCACTTGTACCTCAAACCTAACACCTCTATCCTTTTAAGTTTTAGACTCCCCCAGGCAACCTGTCTTCTAGTTATCTTTGCCCAGCTTAATTAAGTCATTTACACACAAACACACACATACACACACACATACACACACACACATAGACACACACACACATACACATAAACACACATAGACACACACACACACACATACACACACACAGACATACACACAAACACACACACATACACACACACAGACACACACACACACATACACATATGCATACACCACACACACACATACGCATACACTACACACATACACACACACATACACACACAGACACAAACACACACACACATACACACACATGCACAAACACACACACATACACACACATATACACACACACACATACACAAACACACACACATACACACACACATACACACACACAGACACACACACACACATACACATATGCATACACCACACACACACATACGCATACACTACACACATACACACACACATACACACACAGACACAAACACACACACACATACACACACACATGCACAAACACACACACATACACACACATATACACACACACACACACACACACACACATACACACACACATACACACACACACATATACACACACACACATATACACACATACACACACACACACATACACATAAACACACATACACACACACACACACACACACACACACACACACACACACAGCTTTCTTCATAGAATAACACAACTTTCCCCAAAAATATCAAAAATAACTTCCATTCCTCACAATATAGTAAGAATAAAACTGGATGGACCATTCGGCGTCAAGCAAGGAATTGAAGTCAGACATTACAAAGGTACAAGCATCCCTGAGCCTTGAGTTCAGAGAGTCAACCAACATGATGAAATCTGCATTTTTTGTTGATTGGCCATTCACAGAGTGTGCCAGGAATTAGGAACATAGAAAGACAAGACCATAGGAGGAACTTAGAATTTAGGAACAGGAGACCATTTGGCCCCTCAAGCCTGCTCTGCCATTCAATAAGATCATGGCTGATCTGGTTGTGGTCTCAATTCCATTTTCCTGCCTGTTGTTTGTAAGCCTGGCCCCAAATCCCTCCAGTGCAATTGACACAAAATGTACGTAGATCAACCCAGTCTGAGGGACAGTGTAATCAGATTGTGTTTCTGTATATTAACTGTCATGAGCTCACCAACATTTTAATGATGGAACAGTCACAGGGAAAGCAATATTTACTGTCAGCAACTCCATTAGGTGACTTCAGCAAGAGAGCTGAATGTAAGTACGTCTGCAGGGAGAAATAACGTGTTGGGCTGGATTCTGAGAGGAACATATCCAAACAGCAACTGCTTTTATTTTGCAACATGTTGTCATACCCATTGTAACTTATTTTAATGTTTAAATGTTTCACGCAGACAGACGTGGTAAATTTTGGAAAGCCTTATCCATGTTTGGAGGAAAATCCTGAATAAAATTTAAGCAGAGCCTTTGTAGAGATACTGGGTAAAGAAGGAGCTGTCAAGGGCAGTTCATTCAGCTGTGGCACAGGAAGCGGCAGCCACAATCCTGAGTCACGAAGTTCCAGGTTCACGTCCCACTCCAGGGCTGACGCTCCAGTGCAGTACTGGGGGAGTGCTGCAGTATTGGAAGCGCTGTCTTTCAGATGAGATGTTCAACCCCAAGTCCCTGTTTGGGTTTATATTTCAACTCTTTCTTGGACTCGAACTCAAGTTCTGTCGAAGGGTCATGAGGACTCGAAACGTCAACTCTTTTCTTCTCCGCCGATGCTGCCAGACCTGCTGAGTTTTTTCAGGTAATTCTGTTTTTGTTTTGCTCCCTGTTTGGGTGGATGGATACGATCCATGCCTCTATGTTGAAGAAGAGTAGGGGAGTTCTGCCTCGCATCCCAGCCAATATTTATCCCTCGATCGACATCAATAAAACAATCACCTGGTCATTATCACACTGCTGTTTGTGGGAGCTTGCTGTGCATAAATTGGCAGCCATGTTTCCTACATCACAACGGTGATTACACTTCAAAAAGTACTTGATTGCCTGTGAAGTTGATGGTCATGAAGAGCATGGTATAAACGCGTGACACAGGATGTTACTGTTTATTGCGAGGGGAATTGAACACGAGAGCAGGAAGGTTATGCTCCAGTTGTACAGGGCTTTGGTGAGACCACATCTGGGGCAGAATGTAGCCCATGTCGGGCGGGCTCGGCAGGAGGTGGTCAGGAAGCCGCCCGCGATCGGGGCCGGACCGCGATTTCCTGCTGGCGGGCCAATTAAATCCCTCCCCCTGTGAAACACGAGCGGCAGCGCTGCCTCTGTGGGGGGAGGGGGGAGGAGGGGGAGTGCGAACTTTGCGCATGCACGTGAGTGAGCGCTTGAAAATCTCCCTGAGGCCACAGAGAGCTGCCCCACACAGGGAGTCAAAGTGTTTTTCAAAAAAAAGAAAGAAAATAAAGATTTGGAAGATGTAATAAAACACGTCCCCTCACGCGACTCTGCCACATGAGCAGGGACCTGTCATTGATTAAATTTAAAAACTTTTAATTTATCTTTATTTGCTTTGGGAAACCTCATCCCACCTGTGGCCTTTTAATTGTCGGTGGGCACGCTGCCAACTCTGGCACGCGCCCACTGACCAAACTATCGCCACGTCGGCCAAATTCAACGCACGTCAATTCACGCTCAAGGTTGTCGGGCATGGGCCCACCCACCGAGCTAAAGATTTTGCCCCTGGAGCACCGTGTACAGGATTGGTCTCTTCATTTCAGGAAGGATATAAATGTGTTGGAAGCAGCTCAGAGAAGGTTTACTAAACTAATGCCTAGTATGGGCGGGTTGTCTTATGAAGAAAGGCTGGACAGGTTAGGCTTGTATCCACTGGAGTTTAGAAGAGTAAGAGGAGACTTGATTGAAACACATAAGATCCTGAGGGGTCTTGACAGGGTGGATGTGGAGACGGTGTTTCCTCTTGTGGGAGAATCTAGAACTAGGGGCCACTGTTTACAAATAAGGGGTCGCTCACTTAAAATGGAGATGAGGTGAAATTTTTTCCCTTAGAGGTTAATTAGTCTTTGGAACTCTCTTCCTCAAAAGGCAGTGGAAGCAGAGTCTTTGTATATTTTTAAGACTGAGCTGGGTAGATTCTTGATTAACAAGGGGGAGTGAAAGGTTATCTGGGGTAGGAGGGAATGTGGGGTTGAGGTTACATTCAGATCGGCCATGATCTTATTGAGTGGGGGAGCAGGCTCGAGGGGCCGAGCGGCCTACTCCTGCTCCTAATTCATACACTTGTATGTTCCTAAGTCTTTCTTTGCTTTTATCAACCATTTCTTGAGGTTTTATGTGTCTTGGCCTTTGTTATAAAACCTGAGGTTTTATTGAGAGATAAAAATGGTAAAATGTAACTGCCCTGAATTACACACAGAGATTTACTTACCTGTGTAAGTATGGGCTCAAAGATGAATTAATTTATTTCTCTGTAGCAAGTAAGGAAAATGATATTTATTTCCAAGGAGTCAGTCATAAATCATTTGCTTCAAGATCTCTAGGGTGTTTTGTACAAACTTATTTTCAATTTTTCAGTAGGGATGTGCATCTCTTTCCTGATGCTATGCCTTACTAATTCCATTCTCTGTAACAGTCCAATTCAGTGAGAGCAATACCACAGTATGTCAGCTGGAGTTAAGTCTAACATATTGCCCTGTCCCTCAATATAATTGTGCAAATCTCTTCATTTCCACCTAGTGCACTGCCCCAAAGCCTTTATTCTGCTGTGGCCTCTTTATAAAGCACCTTGCATTTATGTAGCACCTTATCAAACCCTCAGCCAATAAATTCCTTTCTAGCGTAATCACTATTGTTCGGCAGGCAAACAGTCAATTTGCACACAGCAATGTCTCACGTACAGTAAGAAAGATATTTGGTGAGATGGTGGTGTAGTGTTAATGTCACTGGACCAGTAATCCAGAGGCCCAGGCTAATTTTAAATTTTTAAATTTATTTCGATCCATTGTTTTATCTCCACCTTTTATCCCAATTTGATCCCTTCCCCCCACCCCACCCCCACTAGGGCCATTTGCCACTAGCTTGTCCTGCTTGCTACCCTTAATGTCCCCATTAGCACATTCCTTAGATAATATCACCACCGTCAACACCCCTTTGTCCTTTTGTCTATGACATCTTTGGCAATCTCTTCTTTGCCTCCACCTATCACTGGTCCCCAACCCAGCTCTACCTGTCCCACCCCCCTTTACCAGCTTATATTTCACCTCATTTCTCTATTTCCTTAGTTCTGTTGAAGAGTCATACGGACTCGAAACATTAACTGTATCCCTCTCCGCAGATGCTGTCAGAGCTGCTGAGTTTTTCCAGCTATTTTTGTTTTTGTCCAGGCTGACGCTCTGGGGACATGGGTTTAAATTCCACCACAGCAGCTGGTGGAATTTAAATTCAATTCATAAATCTGGAATTGAAAGCTAGCCTCAGCAAGGGTCCATGAAAACTATCATTAATTATCGTAAAGACCCATCGGGTTCATTAATACTGTTTAGGGAAGGAAATCTGCCATCCTTAGCCGTTCTGGCCTACATGTGACTCCAGACCCACAGCAACTCTTCACTGCCTCTTAAATGGCCAAGCAAGTCACTCAGTTCAAGGGAAATTGGGGGTGGGAAACAAATCCAGACCTTGCCACGTCCAATAAAAGAATAAAGAAAAAAGAAACTCTGGATGTCGGGGATCAACTCGTGCTTTGGGTAAGGGTTGGGAGGAAAGATGGGTAAATGGGCTGAAATATGGGTCGGCTGTGATCTAATCAAATGGCAGAACAGGCCGGAAGGGTGATTTGGCCTCTTCCTGTTCCTAATGTTCCTCATCATCCCAGCGGCCATGTGCTGCCTCAGTGTGCGATCAGCAGATTTTCAGCAGTGCTGAGGGGGTTGTCGAGTGCGTTACTCCTCCTTCAGGTCTTTGGCCTGATTTTCTCACGGAAGGCGTGGTGTGTTACTGACGGGAGAATGACCGACTCGTTCAGATACCCCCTCCCTACACATGACTGTTTTCTTCACTCAACTGGACTTGGAGCCTCACCCGACATCTCTGAGATAGGGCCTAGTCTGTGGGCGACATCCAAGGAGCCTGTACAATGTGAGCAAAGAACTTACGCTGGCATTGGTATCAGTAGCTGGGAAAATAGCCAATGGAATGACAGACTAATGCAACCAAACCCAGTACCTAAACACATAGGCCCCAGGGGCATCTCCTCCACAGGCCCTAGGGGCACCTCCACCATAGGCTCCAGAGTCATCTCCCCCACAGGCCCCAGAGTCATCTCCCCCACAGACCCCAGAGTCATCTCCCCCACAGGTCCCAGAGGCATCTCCCCCACGGGCCCCAGAGTCATCTCCCCCACAGGCCCCAGAGTCATCTCCCCCACAGGCCCCAGAGTCATCTCCTCCACAGGCCCCAGAGTCATCTCCCCCACAGGCCCCAGAGTCATCTCCCCCACAGGCCCCAGAGTCATCTCCCCCACAGGCTCCAGGGGCATCTCCACCATAGGCCCCAGGGGCGTCTCCTCCACAGGCCCCAGAGTCATCTCCCCCACAGGCCCCAGAGTCATCTCCCCCACGGGCCCCAGAGTCATCTCCCCCACAGGCCCCAGAGTCATCTCCCCCACAGGCCCCAGAGTCATCTCCCCCACAGGCCCCAGAGTCATCTCCTCCACAGGCCCCAGAGTCATCTCCCCCACAGGCCCCAGAGTCATCTCCCCCACAGGCCCTAGAGTCATCTCCCCCACAGGCTCCAGGGGCATCTCCACCATAGGCCCCAGGGGCGTCTCCTCCACAGGCCCCAGAGTCATCTCCCCCACAGGCCCCAGAGTCATCTCCCCCACAGGCCCCAGAGTCATCTCCCCCACAGGCTCCAGGGGCATCTCCACCATAGGCCCCAGGGGCGTCTCCTCCACAGCCCCCAGAGTCATCTCCCCCACAGGCTCCAGGGGCAGCTCCATCATAGGCCCCAGGGACATCTCCATCACAGGCCCTAGGGATTTTCCTGGCACAGGTTCCAGGCATGACTGAAATGTTATTGGGTTCCAATGTATGTCACGGACCCCCCACCCTGTATACTTAAAGGAGAACCTTGCCAGCTCTGGGGTAGGGAAGCCATCTCTCTAGAAGCCAGAGTCAAAATGGTGGTTGGCAGGATCCGAAGTGACTTTCTGGTGGGTCAGTAACCTGGGATATTTTAACTGCCC
>NC_054498.1:24169294-24293298 GCF_017639515.1 Carcharodon carcharias
GAGGTCGGTGAGGTGTTGTCGAGTCTGGGAGGTAAGTTGGGGAGGTGTTGGCGAGTCTGTGGGACTGAGGTTGGGGAGGAGTTGGCAAGACTGTTGGAGTGAGGTCGGGCAGGTGTTGGTGAGACTGTGGGAATGATGTCGGGGAGGTGTTGGCGAGTCTGTGGGAGTGAGTTCAGGGAAGTGTTGGTGAGTGAGGGATTGAGGTCGGGGAGGTGTTGGTGAGTCTGGGAGTGAGTTCAGGGAAGTGTTGGTGAGTGTGGGAGTGAGGTCGGGGAGGTGTTGGTGTCTGGGAGTGAGTTCAGGGAAGTGTTGGTGAGTGTGGGAGTGAGGTCGGGGAGGTGTTGTCGAGGCTGAGGGAGTGATGTTGGGGAGGTGTTGGCGAGTCTGGGAGTGGGGTTGGGGAGGAGTTGGCGAGACTGTGGGAGTGAGGTCGGGGAGGTGTTGGCGAGTCTGGGAGTGAGGTCGGGGTGGTTTTGTCAAGACTGTGGGAGTGAGGTTGGGGAGGTGTTGGCGAGGTCGTGGGAGTGATGTCGGAGAGATGTTGGCGAGACTGTGGGAGTGAGGTCGGGGAGATGTTGTCAAGATTGGGGGATTGATGTCGGGGAGGTGTTGGCGAGACTGTGGGAGTGAGGTCAGGGTGGTGTTGGTGAGACTGTGGGAGTGAGTTCGGGGAGGTGTTGGCGAGGCTGTGGGAGTGAGGTCAGGCAGTGTTGGCGAGTCGGAGTGAGGTCGGGGAGGAGTTGGCGAGACTGTGGGAGTGAGGTCGGGGAGGTGTTGGCAAGTCTGTGGGAGTGAGATCGGGGAGGTGTAGGCGAGATTGGGAGTGATGTCGGGGAGGTGTTGGCGAGTCTGAGTGAGGTCGGGGAGCTGTTGGCGGTCTGTGGGAGTGAGATCGGGGAGGTGTTGGCGAGTCTGAGTGAGGTCGGGGAGCTGTTGGTGAGTCTGTGGGAGTGAGGTCGGGGAGGTGTTGGCGAGACTGTGAGCGATGTCGGGGAGGTGTTGGTGAGTGTGGGAGTGAGGTCGGTGAGGTGTTGTCGAGTCTGGGAGGTAAGTTGGGGAGGTGTTGGCGAGTCTGTGGGACTGAGGTTGGGGAGGAGTTGGCAAGACTGTGGGAGTGAGGTCGGGCAGGTGTTGGTGAGACTGTGGGAATGATGTCGGGGAGGTGTTGGCGAGTCTGTGGGAGTGAGTTCAGGGAAGTGTTGGTGAGTGGGGAGTGAGGTCGGTGAGGTGTTGTCGAGTCTGGGAGTGATGTTGGGGAGCTGTTGGCGAGGCTGCGGGAGTGAGGTCGGGGAGATGTTGTCGAGACTGGGGGAGTGATGTTGGAGAGGTGTTGGTGAGACTGTGGGAGTGAGGTCAGGGAGGTGTTGGCGAGACTGTGGGAGTGAGGTCAGGGAGGTGTTGGCGAGACTATGGGAGTGATGTCGGGGAGGCGTTGGCGGCTCTGTGGGAGTGAGGTCGGGGAGGTGTTGGCAAGTCTGTGGGAGTGAGGTCAGGGAGGTGTTGGCGAGACTGTGGGAGTGAGATCGGGGAGGTGTTGGCGAGACTGGGAGTGATGTCGGTGAGGTGTTGTCGAGTCTGGGAGTGATGTCGCGGAGGTGTTGGTGAGGCTGTGGGAGTGATGTCAGGGAGGTGTTGGCGAGGCTGTGAGAGTGAGGTCAGGGAGGGGTTGGCGAGTCTGGGAGTGATATCAGGAAGGTGTTGGCGAGGCTGTGGGAATGAGGTCGGGGGGGTGTTGGCCAGACTGTGGGAGTGAGGTCGGGGAGGTGTTGGTGAGTCTGGGAGTGATGTCGCGGAGGTGTTGGTGAGGCTGTGGGAGTGATGTCAGGGAGGTGTTGGCGAGGCTGTGAGAGTGAGGTCAGGGAGGGGTTGGCGAGTCTGGGAGTGATATCGGGAAGGTGTTGGCGAGGCTGTGGGAATGAGGTCGGGGGGGTGTTGGCCAGACTGTGGGAGTGAGGTCGGGGAGGTGTTGGCGAGTCTGTGGGAGTGAGGTTGGGGAGGTGTTGGTGAGACTATGGGAGTGAGGTCAGGGAAGTGTTGGCGAGACTGTGGGAGTGAGGTCGGGGAGGTGTTGGTGAGTGTGGGAGTGAGGTCGGGGAGGTGTTGGCGAGACTGTGGGAGTGAAGTCGGGGAGGTGTTGGCGAGACTGTGGGAGTGAGATCGGGGAGGTGTTGGTGAGTCTGTGGGAGTTAGGTCGGGGAGGTGTTGGCAAGACTGTGAGAGTGAGGACGGGGAGGTGTTGGCGAGACTGTGGGAGTGAGGTCGGGGAAGTATTGGTGAGTCTGTGGGAGTGAGGTCGGGGAGGTGTTGGTGAGTGTGGGAGTGAGGTCGGTGAGGTGTTGTCGAGTCTGGGAGTGATGTCGGGGAGGTGTTGGTGAGACTGTGGGAGTGAGGTCGGGGAGATGTTGGTGAGTCTGTGGGAGTGAGGTCGGGGAGGTGTTGGCGACACTGGGAGTGATGTCGGGGAGGTGTTGGCGAGTCTGGGAGTGATATCGGGGAGGTTTGGCGAGTCTGGCAGTGAGGTCGGTGAGATGTGGTCGAGTTTGGGAGTGATGTCGGGGAGGTGTTGGTGAGGCTGTGGGAGTGATGTCGGGGAGGTGTTGGCAAGGCTGTGAGAGTGAGGTCAGGGAGGTGTTGGCGAGTCTGGGAGTGATATCGGGAAGGTGTTGGTGAGGCTGTGGGAGTGAGGTCGGGGAGGTGTTGGCGAGACTGTGGGAGTGAGGTCGGGGAGGTGTTGTTGAGTCTGGGAGTGCTGTCGGGGAGGTGTTGGTGAGACTGTGGGAGTGAGGTCAGGGAGGTGTTGGCGAGACTGTGGGCGTGAGGTCAGGGAGGTGTTGGCGAGACTATGGGAGTGATGTCGGGGAGGTGTTGGCGGGTCTGTGGGAGTGAGGTCGGGGAGGTGTTGGCGGGTCTGTGGGAGTGAGGTCGGGGAGGTGTTGGTGATTCTGGGAGTGAGGTCGGGGAGGTGTTGGAGAAACTATGGGAGTGAGGTTGGGGAAGTGTTAGTGAGTCTGGGAGTGAGGTCGGGGAGCTGTTGGCGAGACTGTGGGAGTGAGGTCGGGGAGATGTTGGCGAGGCAGTGGGACTGAGGTCGGGGAGGAGTTGGCGAGACTGTGGGAGTGATGTCGGGGAGGTGTTGGCAAGTATGTGGGAGTGAGTTCAGGGAAATGTTGGTGAATGTGGTAGTGAGGTCGGGGAGGTGTTGGTGAGTCTGGGAGTGAGTTCAGGGAAGTGTTGGTGAGTGTGGGAGTGACTTCGGGGAGGTGTTGGCGAGACTGTGGGAGTGAGGTCAGGGAGGTGTTGGCGAGACCGTGGGCGTGAGGTCAGGGAGGTGTTGGCGAGACTATGGGAGTGATGTCGGGGAGGTGTTGGCGGGTCTGTGGGACTGAGTTCGGGGAGGTGTTGGCGAGTCTGGGAGTGAGGTCGGTGAGGTGTTGTCGAGTCTGGGAATGATGTCGGGGAGGGGTTGGCGAGTCTGGGAGTGAGATCGGGGAGGTGTTGGCGAGTCTGGGAGTGATGTCGGGGAGGTGTTGGTGAGGCTGCAGGAGTGATGTCGGGGAGGTGTTGGCGAGACTGAGCGTGAGGTCAGGGAGGTGTTGGCGAGTCTGGGAGTGATATCGGGAAGGTGTTGGCGAGGCTGTGGGAGTGAGGTGGGGGAGATGTTGGTGAGTCTGTGGGAGTGAGGTCGGGGAGGTGTTGGCGACACTGGGAGTGATGTCGGGGAGGTGTTGGCGAGTCTGGGAGTGATATCGGGGAGGTGTTGGCGAGTCTGGCAGTGAGGTCGGTGAGATGTGGTCGAGTTTGGGAGTGATGTCGGGGAGGTGTTGGTGAGGCTGTGGGAGTGATGTCGGGGAGGTGTTGGCAAGGCTGTGAGAGTGAGGTCAGGGAGGTGTTGGCGAGTCTGGGAGTGATATCGGGAAGGTGTTGGCGAGGCTGTGGGAGTGAGGTCGGGGAGGTGTTGGCGAGACTGTGGGAGTGAGGTCGGGGAGGTGTTGTTGAGTCTGGGAGTGCTGTCGGGGAGGTGTTGGTGAGACTGTGGGAGTGAGGTCAGGGAGGTGTTGGCGAGACTGTGGGCGTGAGGTCAGGGAGGTGTTGGCGAGACTATGGGAGTGATGTCGGGGAGGTGTTGGCGGGTCTGTGGGAGTGAGGTCGGGGAGGTGTTGGCGGGTCTGTGGGAGTGAGGTCGGGGAGGTGTTGGTGAATCTGGGAGTGAGGTCGGGGAGGTGTTGGAGAAACTATGGGAGTGAGGTTGGGGAAGTGTTAGTGAGTCTGGGAGTGAGGTCGGGGAGCTGTTGGCGAGACTGTGGGAGTGAGGTCGGGGAGATGTTGGCGAGGCTGTGGGACTGAGGTCGGGGAGGAGTTGGCGAGACTGTGGGAGTGATGTCGGGGAGGTGTTGGCAAGTATGTGGGAGTGAGTTCAGGGAAGTGTTGGTGAATGTGGTAGTGAGGTCGGGCAGGTGTTGGTGAGACTGTGGGAGTGAGGTCAGGGAGGTGTTGGCGAGACCGTGGGCGTGAGGTCAGGGAGGTGTTGGCGAGACTATGGGAGTGATGTCGGGGAGGTGTTGGCGGGTCTGTGGGACTGAGTTCGGGGAGGTGTTGGCGAGTCTGGGAGTGAGGTCGGTGAGGTGTTGTCGAGTCTGGGAATGATGTCGGGCAGGGGTTGGCGAGTCTGGGAGTGAGATCGGGGAGGTGTTGGCGAGTCTGGGAGTGATGTCGGGGAGGTGTTGGTGAGGCTGCAGGAGTGATGTCGGGGAGGTGTTGGCGAGACTGAGCGTGAGGTCAGGGAGGTGTTGGCGAGTCTGGGAGTGATATCGGGAAGGTGTTGGCGAGGCTGTGGGAGTGAGGTCGGGGAGGTGTTGGCGAGGCTGTGAGAGTGAGGTCAGGGAGGTGTTGGCAAGTCTGGCAGTGAGGTTGGGGAGGTGTTGGTGAGTCTGGGTGTGAGGTCGGGGAGGTGTTGGCGAGTCTGTGGGAGTGAGGTCAAGGAGCTGTTGGTGAGTGTGGGAGTGAGGTCGGTGAGGTGTTGTCGAGTCTGGGAGTGATGTTGGGGAGGTGTTGGCGAGGCTGCGGGAGTGAGGTCGGTGAGATGTTGGCGAGGCGGTGGGAGTGAGGTCGGGGAGGTGTTGGTGAGTGTGGGAGTGAGGTCGGTGAGGTGTTGTCGAGTCTGGGAGTGATGTTGGGGAGGTGTTGGCGAGGCTGCGGGAGTGAGGTCGGTGAGATGTTGGCGAGGCTGTGGGAGTGAGGTCGGGGAGGTGTTGGTGAGTGTGGGAGTGAGGTCGGTGAGGTGTTGTCGAGTCTGGGAGGTAAGTTGGGGAGGTGTTGGCGAGTCTGTGGGACTGAGGTTGGGGAGGAGTTGGCAAGACTGTGGGAGTGAGGTCGGGCAGGTGTTGGTGAGACTGTGGGAATGATGTCAGGGAGGTGTTGGCGAGTCTGTGGGAGTGAGTTCAGGGAAGTGTTGGTGAGTGTGGGATTGAGGTCGGGGAGGTGTTGGTGAGTCTGGGAGTGAGTTCAGGGAAGTGTTGGTGAGTGTGGGAGTGAGGTCGGGGAGGTGTTGTCGAGGCTGTGGGAGTGATGTTGGGGAGGTGTTGGCGAGTCTGGGAGTGAGGTCGGGGAGGTGTTGACGAGACTGTGGGAGTGAGGTCGGGGAGGTGTTGGCGCGTCTGTGGGAGTGGCGTTGGGGAGGAGTTGGCGAGACTGTGGGAGTGAGGTCGGGAAGGTGTTGGCGAGTCTGGGAGTGAGGTCGGGGAGGTTTTGTCAAGACTGTGGGAGTGAGGTTGGGGAGGTGTTGGCGAGGCTGCGGGAGTGAGGTCGGGGAGATGTTGGCGAGGCTGTGGGAGTGAGGTCGGGGAGGTGTTGGTGAGTGTGGGAGTGAGGTCGGTGAGGTGTTGTCGAGTCTGGGAGGTAAGTTGGGGAGGTGTTGGCGAGGTCGTGGGAGTGATGTCGGAGAGATGTTGGCGAGACTGTGGGAGTGAGGTCGGGGAGATGTTGTCAAGATTGGGGAATTGATGTCGGGGAGGTGTTGGCGAGACTGTGGGAGTGAGGTCAGGGTGGTGTTGGTGAGACTGTGGGAGTGAGTTCGGGGAGGTGTTGGCGAGGCTGTGGGAGTGAGGTCAGGCAGTGTTGGCGAGTCGGAGTGAGGTCGGGGAGGAGTTGGCGAGACTGTGGGAGTGAGGTCGGGGAGGTGTTGGCGAGTCGGAGTGAGGTCGGGTAGGTGTTGGCGAGACTATGGGAGTGAGATTGGGGAGGTGTTGGCGAGACTGTTGGAGTGAGGTCGGGGAGGTGTTGGCAAGTCTGTGGGAGTGAGATCGGGGAGGTGTTGGCGAGATTGGGAGCGATGTCGGGGAGGTGTTGGCGAGTCTGAGTGAGGTCGGGGAGCTGTTGGCGGTCTGTGGGAGTGAGATCGGGGAGGTGTTGGCGAGTCTGAGTGAGGTCGGGGAGCTGTTGGTGAGTCTGTGGGAGTGAGGTCGGGGAGGTGTTGGCGAGACTGTGAGCGATGTCGGGGAGGTGTTGGTGAGTGTGGGAGTGAGGTCGGTGAGGTGTTGTCGAGTCTGGGAGTGATGTTGGGGAGGTGTTGGCGAGGCTGCGGGAGTGAGGTCGGGGAGATGTTGGCGAGGCTGTGGGAGTGAGGTCGGGGAGGTTTTGGTGAGTGTGGGAGTGAGGTCAGTGAGGTGTTGTCGAGTCTGGGAGGTAAGTTGGGGAGGTGTTGGCGAGTCTGTGGGACTGAGGTTGGGGAGGAGTTGGCAAGACTGTGGGAGTGAGGTCGGGCAGGTGTTGGTGAGACTGTGGGAATGATGTCGGGGAGGTGTTGGCGAGTCTGTGGGAGTGAGTTCAGGGAAGTTTTGGTGAGTGAGGGATTGAGGTCGGGGAGGTGTTGGTGAGTCTGGGAGTGAGTTCAGGGAAGTGTTGGTGAGTGTGGGAGTGAGGTCGGGGAGGTGTTGGTGTCTGGGAGTGAGTTCAGGGAAGTGTTGGTGAGTGTGGGAGTGAGGTCGGGGAGGTGTTGTCGAGGCTGAGGGAGTGATGTTGGGGAGGTGTTGGCGAGTCTGGGAGTGGGGTTGGGGAGGAGTTGGCGAGACTGTGGGAGTGAGGTCGGGGAGGTGTTGGCGAGTCTGGGAGTGAGATCGGGGTGGTTTTGTCAAGACTGTGGGAGTGAGGTTGGGGAGGTGTTGGCGAGGTCGTGGGAGTGATGTCGGAGAGATGTTGGCGAGACTGTGGGAGTGAGGTCGGGGAGATGTTGTCAAGATTGGGGGATTGATGTCGGGGAGGTGTTGGCGAGACTGTGGGAGTGAGGTCAGGGTGGTGTTGGTGAGACTGTGGGAGAGAGTTCGGGGAGGTGTTGGCGAGGCTGTGGGAGTGAGGTCAGGCAGTGTTGGCGAGTCGGAGTGAGGTCGGGGAGGAGTTGGCGAGACTGTGGGAGTGAGGTCGGGGAGGTGTTGGCGAGTCGGAGTGAGGTCGGGTAGGTGTTGGCGAGACTATGGGAGTGAGATTGGGGAGGTGTTGGCGAGACTGTTGGAGTGAGGTCGGGGAGGTGTTGGCAAGTCTGTGGGAGTGAGATCGAGGTGGTGTTGGCGAGATTGGGAGCGATGTCGGGGAGGTGTTGGCGAGTCTGAGTGTGGTCGGGGAGCTGTTGGCGGTCTGTGGGAGTGAGATTGGGGAGGTGTTGGCGAGTCTGAGTGAGATCGGGGAGCTGTTGGTGAGTCTGTGGGAGTGAGGTCGGGGAGGTGTTGGCGAGACTGTGAGCGATGTCGGGGAGGTGTTGGTGAGTGGGGAGTGAGGTCGGTGAGGTGTTGTCGAGTCTGGGAGTGATGTTGGGGAGCTGTTGGCGAGGCTGCGGGAGTGAGGTCGGGGAGATGTTGTCGAGACTGGGGGAGTGATGTTGGGGAGGTGTTGGTGAGACTGTGGGAGTGAGGTCAGGGAGGTGTTGGCGAGACTGTGGGAGTGAGGTCAGGGAGGTGTTGGCGAGACTGTGGGAGTGAGATCGGGGAGGTGTTGGCGAGACTGGGAGTGATGTCGGTGAGGTGTTGTCGAGTCTGGGAGTGATGTCGCGGAGGTGTTGGTGAGGCTGTGGGAGTGATGTCAGGGAGGTGTTGGCGAGGCTGTAAGAGTGAGGTCAGGGAGGGGTTGGCGAGTCTGGGAGTGATATCGGGAAGGTGTTGGCGAGGCTGTGGGAATGAGGTCGGGGGGGTGTTGGCCAGACTGTGGAAGTGAGGTCGGGGAGGTGTTGGCGAGTCTGTGGGAGTGAGGTTGGGGAGGTGTTGGTGAGACTATGGGTGTGAGGTCAGGGAAGTGTTGGCGAGACTGTGGGAGTGAGGTCGGGGAGGTGTTGGTGAGTGTGGGAGTGAGGTCGGGGAGGTGTTGGCGAGACTGTGGGAGTGAAGTCGGGGAGGTGTTGGCGAGACTGTGGGAGTGAGATCGGGGAGGTGTTGGTGAGTCTGTGGGAGTTAGGTCGGGGAGGTGTTGGCAAGACTGTGGGAGTGAGGTCAGGGAGGTGTTGGCGAGACTATGGGAGTGATGTCGGGGAGGCGTTGGCGGGTCTGTGGGAGTGAGGTCGGGGAGGTGTTGGCGAGTCTGTGGGAGTGAGGTCAGGGAGGTGTTGGCGAGACTGTGGGAGTGAGGTCGGGGAGGTGTTGGCGAGACTGTGGGAGTGAAGTCGGGGAGGTGTTGGCGAGACTGTGGGAGTGAGATAGGGGAGGTGTTGGTGAGTCTGTGGGAGTTAGGTCGGGGAGGTGTTGGCAAGACTGTGGGAGTGAGGACGGGGAGGTGTTGGCGAGACTGTGGGAGTGAGTTCGGGGAAGTGTTGGTGAGTCTGTGGGAGTGAGGTCGGGGAGGTGTTGGTGGGTGTGGGAGTGAGGTCGGTGAGGTGTTGTCGAGTCTGGGAGTGATGTCGGGGAGGTGTTGGTGAGACTGTGGGAGTGAGGTCGGGGAGATGTTGGTGAGTCTGTGGGAGTGATGTCGGGGAGGTGTTGGCGAGACTGGGGGTGAGGTCGGGGAGGTGTTGGCGAGTCTGGGAGTGATATCGGGGAGGTGTTGGCGAGTCTGGCAGTGAGGTCGGTGAGGTGTTGTCGAGTTTGGGAGTGTTGTCGGGGAGCTGTTGGTGAGGCTGTGGGAGTGATGTCGGGGAGGTGTTGGCAAGGCTGTGAGAGTGAGGTCAGGGAGGTGTTGGCGAGTCTGGGAGCGATATCGGGAAGGTGTTGGCGAGGCTGTGGGAGTGAGGTCGGGGAGGTGTTGGCGAGACTGTGGGCGTGAGGTCAGGGAGGTGTTGGCGAGACTATGGGAGTGATGTCGGGGAGGTCTTGGCGGGTCTGTGGGAGTGAGGTCGGGGAGGTGTTGGCGGGTCTGTGGGAGTGAGGTCGGGGAGGTGTTGGTGATTCTGGGAGTGAGGTCGGGGAGGTGTTGGAGAAACTATGGGAGTGAGGTTGGGGAAGTGTTAGTGAGTCTGGGAGTGAGGTCGGGGAGCTGTTGGCAAGACTGTGGGAGTGAGGTCGGGGAGATGTTGGCGAGGCTGTGGGACTGAGGTCGGGGAGGAGTTGGCGAGACTGTGGGAGTGATGTCGGGGAGGTGTTGGCAAGTATGTGGGAGTGAGTTCAGGGAAGTGTTGGTGAATGTGGTAGTGAGGTCGGGGAGGTGTTGGTGAGTCTGGGAGTGAGTTCAGGGAAGTGTTGGTGAGTGTGGGAGTGAGGTCGGGGAGGTGTTGGCGAGACTGTGGGAGTGAGGTCAGGGAGGTGTTGGCGAGACCGTGGGCGTGAGGTCAGGGAGGTGTTGGCGAGACTATGGGAGTGATGTCGGGGAGGTGTTGGCGGGTCTGTGGGACTGAGTTCGGGGAGGTGTTGGCGAGTCTGGGAGTGAGGTCGGTGAGGTGTTGTCGAGTCTGGGAATGATGTCGGGGAGGGGTTGGCGAGTCTGGGAGTGAGATCGGGGAGGTGTTGGCGAGTCTGGGAGTGATGTCGGGGAGGTGTTGGTGAGGCTGCAGGAGTGATGTCGGGGAGGTGTTGGCGAGACTGAGCGTGAGGTCAGGGAGGTGTTGGCGAGTCTGGGAGTGATATCGGGAAGGTGTTGGCGAGGCTGTGGGAGTGAGGTGGGGGAGATGTTGGTGAGTCTGTGGGAGTGAGGTCGGGGAGGTGTTGGCGACACTGGGAGTGATGTCGGGGAGGTGTTGGCGAGTCTGGGAGTGATATCGGGGAGGTGTTGGCGAGTCTGGCAGTGAGGTCGGTGAGATGTGGTCGAGTTTGGGAGTGATGTCGGGGAGGTGTTGGTGAGGCTGTGGGAGTGATGTCGGGGAGGTGTTGGCAAGGCTGTGAGAGTGAGGTCAGGGAGGTGTTGGCGAGTCTGGGAGTGATATCGGGAAGGTGTTGGCGAGGCTGTGGGAGTGAGGTCGGGGAGGTGTTGGCGAGACTGTGGGAGTGAGGTCGGGGAGGTGTTGTTGAGTCTGGGAGTGCTGTCGGGGAGGTGTTGGTGAGACTGTGGGAGTGAGGTCAGGGAGGTGTTGGCGAGACTGTGGGCGTGAGGTCAGGGAGGTGTTGGCGAGACTATGGGAGTGATGTCGGGGAGGTGTTGGCGGGTCTGTGGGAGTGAGGTCGGGGAGGTGTTGGCGGGTCTGTGGGAGTGAGGTCGGGGAGGTGTTGGTGATTCTGGGAGTGAGGTCGGGGAGGTGTTGGAGAAACTATGGGAGTGAGGTTGGGGAAGTGTTAGTGAGTCTGGGAGTGAGGTCGGGGAGCTGTTGGCGAGACTGTGGGAGTGAGGTCGGGGAGATGTTGGCGAGCCTGTGGGACTGAGGTCGGGGAGGAGTTGGCGAGACTGTGGGAGTGATGTCGGGGAGGTGTTGGCAAGTATGTGGGAGTGAGTTCAGGGAAGTGTTGGTGAATGTGGTAGTGAGGTCGGGGAGGTGTTGGTGAGTCTGGGAGTGAGTTCAGGGAAGTGTTGGTGAGTGTGGGAGTGAGGTCGGGGAGGTGTTGGCGAGACTGTGGGAGTGAGGTCAGGGAGGTGTTGGCGAGACCGTGGGCGTGAGGTCAGGGAGGTGTTGGCGAGACTATGGGAGTGATGTCGGCGAGGTGTTGGCGGGTCTGTGGGACTGAGTTCGGGGAGGTGTTGGCGTCTGGGAGTGAGGTCGGTGAGGTGTTGTCGAGTCTGGGAATGATGTCGGGGAGGGGTTGGCGAGTCTGGGAGTGAGATCGGGGAGGTGTTGGCGAGTCTGGGAGTGATGTCGGGGAGGTGTTGGTGAGGCTGCAGGAGTGATGTCGGGGAGATGTTGGCGAGACTGAGCGTGAGGTCAGGGAGGTGTTGGCGAGTCTGGGAGTGATATCGGGAAGGTGTTGGCGAGGCTGTGGGAGTGAGGTCGGGGAGGTGTTGGCGAGACCGTGGGAGTGAGGTCGGGCAGGTGTTGGTGAGACTGTGGGAATGATGTCAGGGAGGTGTTGGCGAGTCTGTGGGAGTGAGTTCAGGGAAGTGTTGGTGAGTGTGGGATTGAGGTCGGGGAGGTGTTGGTGAGTCTGGGAGTGAGTTCAGGGAAGTGTTGGTGAGTGTGGGAGTGAGGTCGGGGAGGTGTTGGTGTCTGGGAGTGAGTTCAGGGAAGTGTTGGTGAGTGTGGGAGTGAGGTCGGGGAGGTGTTGTCGAGGCTGTGGGAGTGATGTTGGGGAGGTGTTGGCGAGTCTGGGAGTGAGGTCGGGGAGGTGTTGACGAGACTGTGGGAGTGAGGTCGTTGAGGTGTTGGCGCGTCTGTGGGAGTGGGGTTGGGGAGGAGTTGGCGAGACTGTGGGAGTGAGGTCGGGAAGGTGTTGGCGAGTCTGGGAGTGAGGTCGGGGAGGTTTTGTCAAGACTGTGGGAGTGAGGTTGGGGAGGTGTTGGCGAGACTGTGGGAGTGAGATCGGGGAGGTGTTGGTGAGTCTGTGGGAGTTAGGTCGGGGAGGTGTTGGCAAGACTGTGGGAGTGAGGTCAGGGAGGTGTTGGCGAGACTATGGGAGTGATGTCGGGGAGGCGTTGGCGGGTCTGTGGGAGTGAGGTCGGGGAGGTGTTGGCGAGTCTGTGGGAGTTAGGTCGGGGAGGTGTTGGCAAGACTGTGGGAGTGAGGTCAGGGAGGTGTTGGCGAGACTATGGGAGTGATGTCGGGGAGGCGTTGGCGGGTCTGTGGGAGTGAGGTCGGGGAGGTGTTGGCGAGTCTGTGGGAGTGAGGTCAGGGAGGTGTTGGCGAGACTGTGGGAGTGAGGTCGGGGAGGTGTTGGTGAGTGTGGGAGTGAGGTCGGGGAGGTGTTGGCGAGACTGTGGGAGTGAAGTCGGGGAGGTGTTGGCGAGACTGTGGGAGTGAGATAGGGGAGGTGTTGGTGAGTCTGTGGGAGTTAGGTCGGGGAGGTGTTGGCAAGACTGTGGGAGTGAGGACGGGGAGGTGTTGGCGAGACTGTGGGAGTGAGTTCGGGGAAGTGTTGGTGAGTCTGTGGGAGTGAGGTCGGGGAGGTGTTGGTGGGTGTGGGAGTGAGGTCGGTGAGGTGTTGTCGAGTCTGGGAGTGATGTCGGGGAGGTGTTGGTGAGACTGTGGGAGTGAGGTCGGGGAGATGTTGGTGAGTCTGTGGGAGTGATGTCGGGGAGGTGTTGGCGAGACTGGGGGTGAGGTCGGGGAGGTGTTGGCGAGTCTGGGAGTGATATCGGGGAGGTGTTGGCGAGTCTGGCAGTGAGGTCAGTGAGGTGTTGTCGAGTTTGGGAGTGTTGTCGGGGAGCTGTTGGTGAGGCTGTGGGAGTGATGTCGGGGAGGTGTTGGCAAGGCTGTGAGAGTGAGGTCAGGGAGGTGTTGGCGAGTCTGGGAGCGATATCGGGAAGGTGTTGGCGAGGCTGTGGGAGTGAGGTCGGGGAGATGTTGGCGAGGCTGTGGGAGTGAGGTCGGGGAGGTGTTGGTGAGTGTGGGAGTGAGGTCAGTGAGGTGTTGTCGAGTCTGGGAGGTAAGTTGGGGAGGTGTTGGCGAGTCTGTGGGACTGAGGTTGGGGAGGAGTTGGCAAGACTGTGGGAGTGAGGTCGGGCAGGTGTTGGTGAGACTGTGGGAATGATGTCGGGGAGGTGTTGGCGAGTCTGTGGGAGTGAGTTCAGGGAAGTGTTGGTGAGTGAGGGATTGAGGTCGGGGAGGTGTTGGTGAGTCTGGGAGTGAGTTCAGGGAAGTGTTGGTGAGTGTGGGAGTGAGGTCGGGGAGGTGTTGGTGTCTGGGAGTGAGTTCAGGGAAGTGTTGGTGAGTGTGGGAGTGAGGTCGGGGAGGTGTTGTCGAGGCTGAGGGAGTGATGTTGGGGAGGTGTTGGCGAGTCTGGGAGTGGGGTTGGGGAGGAGTTGGCGAGACTGTGGGAGTGAGGTCGGGGAGGTGTTGGCGAGTCTGGGAGTGAGGTCGGGGTGGTTTTGTCAAGACTGTGGGAGTGAGGTTGGGGAGGTGTTGGCGAGGTCGTGGGAGTGATGTCGGAGAGATGTTGGCGAGACTGTGGGAGTGAGGTCGGGGAGATGTTGTCAAGATTGGGGGATTGATGTCGGGGAGGTGTTGGCGAGACTGTGGGAGTGAGGTCAGGGTGGTGTTGGTGAGACTGTGGGAGTGAGTTCGGGGAGGTGTTGGCGAGGCTGTGGGAGTGAGGTCAGGCAGTGTTGGCGAGTCGGAGTGAGGTCGGGGAGGAGTTGGCGAGACTGTGGGAGTGAGGTCGGGGAGGTGTTGGCGAGTCGGAGTGAGGTCGGGTAGGTGTTGGCGAGACTATGGGAGTGAGATTGGGGAGGTGTTGGCGAGACTGTTGGAGTGAGGTCGGGGAGGTGTTGGCAAGTCTGTGGGAGTGAGATCGAGGAGGTGTTGGCGAGATTGGGAGCGATGTCGGGGAGGTGTTGGCGAGTCTGAGTGTGGTCGGGGAGCTGTTGGCGGTCTGTGGGAGTGAGATTGGGGAGGTGTTGGCGAGTCTGAGTGAGGTCGGGGAGCTGTTGGTGAGTCTGTGGGAGTGAGGTCGGGGAGGTGTTGGCGAGACTGTGAGCGATGTCGGGGAGGTGTTGTTGAGTGGGGAGTGAGGTCGGTGAGGTGTTGTCGAGTCTGGGAGTGATGTTGGGGAGCTGTTGGCGAGGCTGCGGGAGTGAGGTCGGGGAGATGTTGTCGAGACTGGGGGAGTGATGTTGGGGAGGTGTTGGTGAGACTGTGGGAGTGAGGTCAGGGAGGTGTTGGCGAGACTGTGGGAGTGAGGTCAGGGAGGTGTTGGCGAGACTGTGGGAGTGAGATCGGGGAGGTGTTGGCGAGACTGGGAGTGATGTCGGTGAGGTGTTGTCGAGTCTGGGAGTGATGTCGCGGAGGTGTTGGTGAGGCTGTGGGAGTGATGTCAGGGAGGTGTTGGCGAGGCTGTGAGAGTGAGGTCAGGGAGGGGTTGGCGAGTCTGGGAGTGATATCGGGAAGGTGTTGGCGAGGCTGTGGGAATGAGGTCGGGGGGGTGTTGGCCAGACTGTGGGAGTGAGGTCGGGGAGGTGTTGGCGAGTCTGTGGGAGTGAGGTTGGGGAGGTGTTGGTGAGACTATGGGAGTGAGGTCAGGGAAGTGTTGGCGAGACTGTGGGAGTGAGGTCGGGGAGGTGTTGGTGAGTGTGGGAGTGAGGTCGGGGAGGTGTTGGCGAGACTGTGGGAGTGAAGTTGGGGAGGTGTTGGCGAGACTGTGGGAGTGAGATCGGGGAGGTGTTGGTGAGTCTGTGGGAGTTAGGTCGGGGAGGTGTTGGCAAGACTGTGGGAGTGATATCGGGGAGGCGTTGGCGGGTCTGTGGGAGTGAGGTCGGGGAGGTGTTGGCGAGTCTGTGGGAGTGAGGTCAGGGAGGTGTTGGCGAGACTGTGGGAGTGAGATCGGGGAGGTGTTGGTGAGTGTGGGAGTGAGGTCGGGGAGGTGTTGGCGAGACTGTGGGAGTGAAGTCGGGGAGGTGTTGGCGAGACTGTGGGAGTGAGATAGGGGAGGTGTTGGTGAGTGTGTGGGAGTTAGGTCGGGGAGGTGTTGGCAAGACTGTGGGAGTGAGGACGGGGAGGTGTTGGCGAGACTGTGGGAGTGAGTTCGGGGAAGTGTTGGTGAGTCTGTGGGAGTGAGGTCGGGGAGGTGTTGGTGGGTGTGGGAGTGAGGTCGGTGAGGTGTTGTCGAGTCTGGGAGTGATGTCGGGGAGGTGTTGGTGAGACTGTGGGAGTGAGGTCGGGGAGATGTTGGTGAGTCTGTGGGAGTGATGTCGGGGAGGTGTTGGCGAGACTGGGGGTGAGGTCGGGGAGGTGTTGGCGAGTCTGGGAGTGATATCGGGGAGGTGTTGGCGAGTCTGGCAGTGAGGTCAGTGAGGTGTTGTCGAGTTTGGGAGTGTTGTCGGGGAGCTGTTGGTGAGGCTGTGGGAGTGATGTCGGGGAGGTGTTGGCAAGGCTGTGAGAGTGAGGTCAGGGAGGTGTTGGCGAGTCTGGGAGCGATATCGGGAAGGTGTTGGCGAGGCTGTGGGAGTGAGGTCGGGGAGGTGTTGGCGAGACTGTGGGAGTGAGGTCAGGGAGGTGTTGGCGAGACTGTGGGAGTGAGGTCAGGGAGGTGTTGGCGAGACTGTGGGAGTGAGGTCGGGGAGGTGTTGGCGAGTGTGGGAGTGAGGTCGGGGAGGTGTTGGCGAGACTGTGGGAGTGAAGTCGGGGAGGTGTTGGCGAGACTGTGGGAGTGAGATAGGGGAGGTGTTGGTGAGTCTGTGGGAGTTAGGTCGGGGAGGTGTTGGCAAGACTGTGGGAGTGAGGACGGGGAGGTGTTGGCGAGACTGTGGGAGTGAGTTCGGGGAAGTGTTGGTGAGTCTGTGGGAGTGAGGTCGGGGAGGTGTTGGTGGGTGTGGGAGTGAGGTCGGTGAGGTGTTGTCGAGTCTGGGAGTGATGTCGGGGAGGTGTTGGTGAGACTGTGGGAGTGAGGTCGGGGAGATGTTGGTGAGTCTGTGGGAGTGATGTCGGGGAGGTGTTGGCGAGACTGGGGGTGAGGTCGGGGAGGTGTTGGCGAGTCTGGGAGTGATATCGGGGAGGTGTTGGCGAGTCTGGCAGTGAGGTCAGTGAGGTGTTGTCGAGTTTGGGAGTGTTGTCGGGGAGCTGTTGGTGAGGCTGTGGGAGTGATGTCGGGGAGGTGTTGGCAAGGCTGTGAGAGTGAGGTCAGGGAGGTGTTGGCGAGTCTGGGAGCGATATCGGGAAGGTGTTGGCGAGGCTGTGGGAGTGAGGTCGGGGAGATGTTGGCGAGGCTGTGGGAGTGAGGTCGGGGAGGTGTTGGTGAGTGTGGGAGTGAGGTCAGTGAGGTGTTGTCGAGTCTGGGAGGTAAGTTGGGGAGGTGTTGGCGAGTCTGTGGGACTGAGGTTGGGGAGGAGTTGGCAAGACTGTGGGAGTGAGGTCGGGCAGGTGTTGGTGAGACTGTGGGAATGATGTCGGGGAGGTGTTGGCGAGTCTGTGGGAGTGAGTTCAGGGAAGTGTTGGTGAGTGAGGGATTGAGGTCGGGGAGGTGTTGGTGAGTCTGGGAGTGAGTTCAGGGAAGTGTTGGTGAGTGTGGGAGTGAGGTCGGGGAGGTGTTGGTGTCTGGGAGTGAGTTCAGGGAAGTGTTGGTGAGTGTGGGAGTGAGGTCGGGGAGGTGTTGTCGAGGCTGAGGGAGTGATGTTGGGGAGGTGTTGGCGAGTCTGGGAGTGGGGTTGGGGAGGAGTTGGCGAGACTGTGGGAGTGAGGTCGGGGAGGTGTTGGCGAGTCTGGGAGTGAGGTCGGGGTGGTTTTGTCAAGACTGTGGGAGTGAGGTTGGGGAGGTGTTGGCGAGGTCGTGGGAGTGATGTCGGAGAGATGTTGGCGAGGCTGTGGGAGTGAGGTCGGGGAGATGTTGTCAAGATTGGGGGATTGATGTCGGGGAGGTGTTGGCGAGACTGTGGGAGTGAGGTCAGGGTGGTGTTGGTGAGACTGTGGGAGTGAGTTCGGGGAGGTGTTGGCGAGGCTGTGGGAGTGAGGTCAGGCAGTGTTGGCGAGTCGGAGTGAGGTCGGGGAGGAGTTGGCGAGACTGTGGGAGTGAGGTCGGGGAGGTGTTGGCGAGTCGGAGTGAGGTCGGGTAGGTGTTGGCGAGACTATGGGAGTGAGATTGGGGAGGTGTTGGCGAGACTGTTGGAGTGAGGTCGGGGAGGTGTTGGCAAGTCTGTGGGAGTGAGATCGAGGAGGTGTTGGCGAGATTGGGAGCGATGTCGGGGAGGTGTTGGCGAGTCTGAGTGTGGTCGGGGAGCTGTTGGCGGTCTGTGGGAGTGAGATTGGGGAGGTGTTGGCGAGTCTGAGTGAGGTCGGGGAGCTGTTGGTGAGTCTGTGGGAGTGAGGTCGGGGAGGTGTTGGCGAGACTGTGAGCGATGTCGGGGAGGTGTTGTTGAGTGGGGAGTGAGGTCGGTGAGGTGTTGTCGAGTCTGGGAGTGATGTTGGGGAGCTGTTGGCGAGGCTGCGGGAGTGAGGTCGGGGAGATGTTGTCGAGACTGGGGGAGTGATGTTGGGGAGGTGTTGGTGAGACTGTGGGAGTGAGGTCAGGGAGGTGTTGGCGAGACTGTGGGAGTGAGTTCAGGGAAGTGTTGGTGAATGTGGTAGTGAGGTCGGGGAGGTGTTGGTGAGTCTGGGAGTGAGTTCAGGGAAGTGTTGGTGAGTGTGGGAGTGAGGTCGGGGAGGTGTTGGCGAGACTGTGGGAGTGAGGTCAGGGAGGTGTTGGCGAGACCGTGGGCGTGAGGTCAGGGAGGTGTTGGCGAGACTATGGGAGTGATGTCGGCGAGGTGTTGGCGGGTCTGTGGGACTGAGTTCGGGGAGGTGTTGGCGTCTGGGAGTGAGGTCGGTGAGGTGTTGTCGAGTCTGGGAATGATGTCGGGGAGGGGTTGGCGAGTCTGGGAGTGAGATCGGGGAGGTGTTGGCGAGTCTGGGAGTGATGTCGGGGAGGTGTTGGTGAGGCTGCAGGAGTGATGTCGGGGAGATGTTGGCGAGACTGAGCGTGAGGTCAGGGAGGTGTTGGCGAGTCTGGGAGTGATATCGGGAAGGTGTTGGCGAGGCTGTGGGAGTGAGGTCGGGGAGGAGTTGGCAAGACTGTGGGAGTGAGGTCGGGCAGGTGTTGGTGAGACTGTGGGAATGATGTCAGGGAGGTGTTGGCGAGTCTGTGGGAGTGAGTTCAGGGAAGTGTTGGTGAGTGTGGGATTGAGGTCGGGGAGGTGTTGGTGAGTCTGGGAGTGAGTTCAGGGAAGTGTTGGTGAGTGTGGGAGTGAGGTCGGGGAGGTGTTGGTGTCTGGGAGTGAGTTCAGGGAAGTGTTGGTGAGTGTGGGAGTGAGGTCGGGGAGGTGTTGTCGAGGCTGTGGGAGTGATGTTGGGGAGGTGTTGGCGAGTCTGGGAGTGAGGTCGGGGAGGTGTTGACGAGACTGTGGGAGTGAGGTCGTTGAGGTGTTGGCGCGTCTGTGGGAGTGGGGTTGGGGAGGAGTTGGCGAGACTGTGGGAGTGAGGTCGGGAAGGTGTTGGCGAGTCTGGGAGTGAGGTCGGGGAGGTTTTGTCAAGACTGTGGGAGTGAGGTTGGGGAGGTGTTGGCGAGACTGTGGGAGTGAGATCGGGGAGGTGTTGGTGAGTCTGTGGGAGTTAGGTCGGGGAGGTGTTGGCAAGACTGTGGGAGTGAGGTCAGGGAGGTGTTGGCGAGACTATGGGAGTGATGTCGGGGAGGCGTTGGCGGGTCTGTGGGAGTGAGGTCGGGGAGGTGTTGGCGAGTCTGTGGGAGTTAGGTCGGGGAGGTGTTGGCAAGACTGTGGGAGTGAGGTCAGGGAGGTGTTGGCGAGACTATGGGAGTGATGTCGGGGAGGCGTTGGCGGGTCTGTGGGAGTGAGGTCGGGGAGGTGTTGGCGAGTCTGTGGGAGTGAGGTCAGGGAGGTGTTGGCGAGACTGTGGGAGTGAGGTCGGGGAGGTGTTGGTGAGTGTGGGAGTGAGGTCGGGGAGGTGTTGGCGAGACTGTGGGAGTGAAGTCGGGGAGGTGTTGGCGAGACTGTGGGAGTGAGATAGGGGAGGTGTTGGTGAGTCTGTGGGAGTTAGGTCGGGGAGGTGTTGGCAAGACTGTGGGAGTGAGGACGGGGAGGTGTTGGCGAGACTGTGGGAGTGAGTTCGGGGAAGTGTTGGTGAGTCTGTGGGAGTGAGGTCGGGGAGGTGTTGGTGGGTGTGGGAGTGAGGTCGGTGAGGTGTTGTCGAGTCTGGGAGTGATGTCGGGGAGGTGTTGGTGAGACTGTGGGAGTGAGGTCGGGGAGATGTTGGTGAGTCTGTGGGAGTGATGTCGGGGAGGTGTTGGCGAGACTGGGGGTGAGGTCGGGGAGGTGTTGGCGAGTCTGGGAGTGATATCGGGGAGGTGTTGGCGAGTCTGGCAGTGAGGTCAGTGAGGTGTTGTCGAGTTTGGGAGTGTTGTCGGGGAGCTGTTGGTGAGGCTGTGGGAGTGATGTCGGGGAGGTGTTGGCAAGGCTGTGAGAGTGAGGTCAGGGAGGTGTTGGCGAGTCTGGGAGCGATATCGGGAAGGTGTTGGCGAGGCTGTGGGAGTGAGGTCGGGGAGATGTTGGCGAGGCTGTGGGAGTGAGGTCGGGGAGGTGTTGGTGAGTGTGGGAGTGAGGTCAGTGAGGTGTTGTCGAGTCTGGGAGGTAAGTTGGGGAGGTGTTGGCGAGTCTGTGGGACTGAGGTTGGGGAGGAGTTGGCAAGACTGTGGGAGTGAGGTCGGGCAGGTGTTGGTGAGACTGTGGGAATGATGTCGGGGAGGTGTTGGCGAGTCTGTGGGAGTGAGTTCAGGGAAGTGTTGGTGAGTGAGGGATTGAGGTCGGGGAGGTGTTGGTGAGTCTGGGAGTGAGTTCAGGGAAGTGTTGGTGAGTGTGGGAGTGAGGTCGGGGAGGTGTTGGTGTCTGGGAGTGAGTTCAGGGAAGTGTTGGTGAGTGTGGGAGTGAGGTCGGGGAGGTGTTGTCGAGGCTGAGGGAGTGATGTTGGGGAGGTGTTGGCGAGTCTGGGAGTGGGGTTGGGGAGGAGTTGGCGAGACTGTGGGAGTGAGGTCGGGGAGGTGTTGGCGAGTCTGGGAGTGAGGTCGGGGTGGTTTTGTCAAGACTGTGGGAGTGAGGTTGGGGAGGTGTTGGCGAGGTCGTGGGAGTGATGTCGGAGAGATGTTGGCGAGACTGTGGGAGTGAGGTCGGGGAGATGTTGTCAAGATTGGGGGATTGATGTCGGGGAGGTGTTGGCGAGACTGTGGGAGTGAGGTCAGGGTGGTGTTGGTGAGACTGTGGGAGTGAGTTCGGGGAGGTGTTGGCGAGGCTGTGGGAGTGAGGTCAGGCAGTGTTGGCGAGTCGGAGTGAGGTCGGGGAGGAGTTGGCGAGACTGTGGGAGTGAGGTCGGGGAGGTGTTGGCGAGTCGGAGTGAGGTCGGGTAGGTGTTGGCGAGACTATGGGAGTGAGATTGGGGAGGTGTTGGCGAGACTGTTGGAGTGAGGTCGGGGAGGTGTTGGCAAGTCTGTGGGAGTGAGATCGAGGAGGTGTTGGCGAGATTGGGAGCGATGTCGGGGAGGTGTTGGCGAGTCTGAGTGTGGTCGGGGAGCTGTTGGCGGTCTGTGGGAGTGAGATTGGGGAGGTGTTGGCGAGTCTGAGTGAGGTCGGGGAGCTGTTGGTGAGTCTGTGGGAGTGAGGTCGGGGAGGTGTTGGCGAGACTGTGAGCGATGTCGGGGAGGTGTTGTTGAGTGGGGAGTGAGGTCGGTGAGGTGTTGTCGAGTCTGGGAGTGATGTTGGGGAGCTGTTGGCGAGGCTGCGGGAGTGAGGTCGGGGAGATGTTGTCGAGACTGGGGGAGTGATGTTGGGGAGGTGTTGGTGAGACTGTGGGAGTGAGGTCAGGGAGGTGTTGGCGAGACTGTGGGAGTGAGGTCAGGGAGGTGTTGGCGAGACTGTGGGAGTGAGATCGGGGAGGTGTTGGCGAGACTGGGAGTGATGTCGGTGAGGTGTTGTCGAGTCTGGGAGTGATGTCGCGGAGGTGTTGGTGAGGCTGTGGGAGTGATGTCAGGGAGGTGTTGGCGAGGCTGTGAGAGTGAGGTCAGGGAGGGGTTGGCGAGTCTGGGAGTGATATCGGGAAGGTGTTGGCGAGGCTGTGGGAATGAGGTCGGGGGGGTGTTGGCCAGACTGTGGGAGTGAGGTCGGGGAGGTGTTGGCGAGTCTGTGGGAGTGAGGTTGGGGAGGTGTTGGTGAGACTATGGGAGTGAGGTCAGGGAAGTGTTGGCGAGACTGTGGGAGTGAGGTCGGGGAGGTGTTGGTGAGTGTGGGAGTGAGGTCGGGGAGGTGTTGGCGAGACTGTGGGAGTGAAGTTGGGGAGGTGTTGGCGAGACTGTGGGAGTGAGATCGGGGAGGTGTTGGTGAGTCTGTGGGAGTTAGGTCGGGGAGGTGTTGGCAAGACTGTGGGAGTGATATCGGGGAGGCGTTGGCGGGTCTGTGGGAGTGAGGTCGGGGAGGTGTTGGCGAGTCTGTGGGAGTGAGGTCAGGGAGGTGTTGGCGAGACTGTGGGAGTGAGATCGGGGAGGTGTTGGTGAGTGTGGGAGTGAGGTCGGGGAGGTGTTGGCGAGACTGTGGGAGTGAAGTCGGGGAGGTGTTGGCGAGACTGTGGGAGTGAGATAGGGGAGGTGTTGGTGAGTGTGTGGGAGTTAGGTCGGGGAGGTGTTGGCAAGACTGTGGGAGTGAGGACGGGGAGGTGTTGGCGAGACTGTGGGAGTGAGTTCGGGGAAGTGTTGGTGAGTCTGTGGGAGTGAGGTCGGGGAGGTGTTGGTGGGTGTGGGAGTGAGGTCGGTGAGGTGTTGTCGAGTCTGGGAGTGATGTCGGGGAGGTGTTGGTGAGACTGTGGGAGTGAGGTCGGGGAGATGTTGGTGAGTCTGTGGGAGTGATGTCGGGGAGGTGTTGGCGAGACTGGGGGTGAGGTCGGGGAGGTGTTGGCGAGTCTGGGAGTGATATCGGGGAGGTGTTGGCGAGTCTGGCAGTGAGGTCAGTGAGGTGTTGTCGAGTTTGGGAGTGTTGTCGGGGAGCTGTTGGTGAGGCTGTGGGAGTGATGTCGGGGAGGTGTTGGCAAGGCTGTGAGAGTGAGGTCAGGGAGGTGTTGGCGAGTCTGGGAGCGATATCGGGAAGGTGTTGGCGAGGCTGTGGGAGTGAGGTCGGGGAGGTGTTGGCGAGACTGTGGGAGTGAGGTCAGGGAGGTGTTGGCGAGACTGTGGGAGTGAGGTCAGGGAGGTGTTGGCGAGACTGTGGGAGTGAGGTCGGGGAGGTGTTGGCGAGTGTGGGAGTGAGGTCGGGGAGGTGTTGGCGAGACTGTGGGAGTGAAGTCGGGGAGGTGTTGGCGAGACTGTGGGAGTGAGATAGGGGAGGTGTTGGTGAGTCTGTGGGAGTTAGGTCGGGGAGGTGTTGGCAAGACTGTGGGAGTGAGGACGGGGAGGTGTTGGCGAGACTGTGGGAGTGAGTTCGGGGAAGTGTTGGTGAGTCTGTGGGAGTGAGGTCGGGGAGGTGTTGGTGGGTGTGGGAGTGAGGTCGGTGAGGTGTTGTCGAGTCTGGGAGTGATGTCGGGGAGGTGTTGGTGAGACTGTGGGAGTGAGGTCGGGGAGATGTTGGTGAGTCTGTGGGAGTGATGTCGGGGAGGTGTTGGCGAGACTGGGGGTGAGGTCGGGGAGGTGTTGGCGAGTCTGGGAGTGATATCGGGGAGGTGTTGGCGAGTCTGGCAGTGAGGTCAGTGAGGTGTTGTCGAGTTTGGGAGTGTTGTCGGGGAGCTGTTGGTGAGGCTGTGGGAGTGATGTCGGGGAGGTGTTGGCAAGGCTGTGAGAGTGAGGTCAGGGAGGTGTTGGCGAGTCTGGGAGCGATATCGGGAAGGTGTTGGCGAGGCTGTGGGAGTGAGGTCGGGGAGATGTTGGCGAGGCTGTGGGAGTGAGGTCGGGGAGGTGTTGGTGAGTGTGGGAGTGAGGTCAGTGAGGTGTTGTCGAGTCTGGGAGGTAAGTTGGGGAGGTGTTGGCGAGTCTGTGGGACTGAGGTTGGGGAGGAGTTGGCAAGACTGTGGGAGTGAGGTCGGGCAGGTGTTGGTGAGACTGTGGGAATGATGTCGGGGAGGTGTTGGCGAGTCTGTGGGAGTGAGTTCAGGGAAGTGTTGGTGAGTGAGGGATTGAGGTCGGGGAGGTGTTGGTGAGTCTGGGAGTGAGTTCAGGGAAGTGTTGGTGAGTGTGGGAGTGAGGTCGGGGAGGTGTTGGTGTCTGGGAGTGAGTTCAGGGAAGTGTTGGTGAGTGTGGGAGTGAGGTCGGGGAGGTGTTGTCGAGGCTGAGGGAGTGATGTTGGGGAGGTGTTGGCGAGTCTGGGAGTGGGGTTGGGGAGGAGTTGGCGAGACTGTGGGAGTGAGGTCGGGGAGGTGTTGGCGAGTCTGGGAGTGAGGTCGGGGTGGTTTTGTCAAGACTGTGGGAGTGAGGTTGGGGAGGTGTTGGCGAGGTCGTGGGAGTGATGTCGGAGAGATGTTGGCGAGACTGTGGGAGTGAGGTCGGGGAGATGTTGTCAAGATTGGGGGATTGATGTCGGGGAGGTGTTGGCGAGACTGTGGGAGTGAGGTCAGGGTGGTGTTGGTGAGACTGTGGGAGTGAGTTCGGGGAGGTGTTGGCGAGGCTGTGGGAGTGAGGTCAGGCAGTGTTGGCGAGTCGGAGTGAGGTCGGGGAGGAGTTGGCGAGACTGTGGGAGTGAGGTCGGGGAGGTGTTGGCGAGTCGGAGTGAGGTCGGGTAGGTGTTGGCGAGACTATGGGAGTGAGATTGGGGAGGTGTTGGCGAGACTGTTGGAGTGAGGTCGGGGAGGTGTTGGCAAGTCTGTGGGAGTGAGATCGAGGAGGTGTTGGCGAGATTGGGAGCGATGTCGGGGAGGTGTTGGCGAGTCTGAGTGTGGTCGGGGAGCTGTTGGCGGTCTGTGGGAGTGAGATTGGGGAGGTGTTGGCGAGTCTGAGTGAGGTCGGGGAGCTGTTGGTGAGTCTGTGGGAGTGAGGTCGGGGAGGTGTTGGCGAGACTGTGAGCGATGTCGGGGAGGTGTTGTTGAGTGGGGAGTGAGGTCGGTGAGGTGTTGTCGAGTCTGGGAGTGATGTTGGGGAGCTGTTGGCGAGGCTGCGGGAGTGAGGTCGGGGAGATGTTGTCGAGACTGGGGGAGTGATGTTGGGGAGGTGTTGGTGAGACTGTGGGAGTGAGGTCAGGGAGGTGTTGGCGAGACTGTGGGAGTGAGGTCAGGGAGGTGTTGGCGAGACTGTGGGAGTGAGATCGGGGAGGTGTTGGCGAGACTGGGAGTGATGTCGGTGAGGTGTTGTCGAGTCTGGGAGTGATGTCGCGGAGGTGTTGGTGAGGCTGTGGGAGTGATGTCAGGGAGGTGTTGGCGAGGCTGTGAGAGTGAGGTCAGGGAGGGTTGGCGAGTCTGGGAGTGATATCGGGAAGGTGTTGGCGAGGCTGTGGGAATGAGGTCGGGGGGGTGTTGGCCAGACTGTGGGAGTGAGGTCGGGGAGGTGTTGGCGAGTCTGTGGGAGTGAGGTTGGGGAGGTGTTGGTGAGACTATGGGAGTGAGGTCAGGGAAGTGTTGGCGAGACTGTGGGAGTGAGGTCGGGGAGGTGTTGGTGAGTGTGGGAGTGAGGTCGGGGAGGTGTTGGCGAGACTGTGGGAGTGAAGTTGGGGAGGTGTTGGCGAGACTGTGGGAGTGAGATCGGGGAGGTGTTGGTGAGTCTGTGGGAGTTAGGTCGGGGAGGTGTTGGCAAGACTGTGGGAGTGATATCGGGGAGGCGTTGGCGGGTCTGTGGGAGTGAGGTCGGGGAGGTGTTGGCGAGTCTGTGGGAGTGAGGTCAGGGAGGTGTTGGCGAGACTGTGGGAGTGAGATCGGGGAGGTGTTGGTGAGTGTGGGAGTGAGGTCGGGGAGGTGTTGGCGAGACTGTGGGAGTGAAGTCGGGGAGGTGTTGGCGAGACTGTGGGAGTGAGATAGGGGAGGTGTTGGTGAGTGTGTGGGAGTTAGGTCGGGGAGGTGTTGGCAAGACTGTGGGAGTGAGGACGGGGAGGTGTTGGCGAGACTGTGGGAGTGAGTTCGGGGAAGTGTTGGTGAGTCTGTGGGAGTGAGGTCGGGGAGGTGTTGGTGGGTGTGGGAGTGAGGTCGGTGAGGTGTTGTCGAGTCTGGGAGTGATGTCGGGGAGGTGTTGGTGAGACTGTGGGAGTGAGGTCGGGGAGATGTTGGTGAGTCTGTGGGAGTGATGTCGGGGAGGTGTTGGCGAGACTGGGGGTGAGGTCGGGGAGGTGTTGGCGAGTCTGGGAGTGATATCGGGGAGGTGTTGGCGAGTCTGGCAGTGAGGTCAGTGAGGTGTTGTCGAGTTTGGGAGTGTTGTCGGGGAGCTGTTGGTGAGGCTGTGGGAGTGATGTCGGGGAGGTGTTGGCAAGGCTGTGAGAGTGAGGTCAGGGAGGTGTTGGCGAGTCTGGGAGCGATATCGGGAAGGTGTTGGCGAGGCTGTGGGAGTGAGGTCGGGGAGGTGTTGGCGAGACTGTGGGAGTGAGGTCAGGGAGGTGTTGGCGAGACTGTGGGAGTGAGGTCAGGGAGGTGTTGGCGAGACTGTGGGAGTGAGGTCGGGGAGGTGTTGGCGAGTGTGGGAGTGAGGTCGGGGAGGTGTTGGCGAGACTGTGGGAGTGAAGTCGGGGAGGTGTTGGCGAGACTGTGGGAGTGAGATAGGGGAGGTGTTGGTGAGTCTGTGGGAGTTAGGTCGGGGAGGTGTTGGCAAGACTGTGGGAGTGAGGACGGGGAGGTGTTGGCGAGACTGTGGGAGTGAGTTCGGGGAAGTGTTGGTGAGTCTGTGGGAGTGAGGTCGGGGAGGTGTTGGTGGGTGTGGGAGTGAGGTCGGTGAGGTGTTGTCGAGTCTGGGAGTGATGTCGGGGAGGTGTTGGTGAGACTGTGGGAGTGAGGTCGGGGAGATGTTGGTGAGTCTGTGGGAGTGATGTCGGGGAGGTGTTGGCGAGACTGGGGGTGAGGTCGGGGAGGTGTTGGCGAGTCTGGGAGTGATATCGGGGAGGTGTTGGCGAGTCTGGCAGTGAGGTCAGTGAGGTGTTGTCGAGTTTGGGAGTGTTGTCGGGGAGCTGTTGGTGAGGCTGTGGGAGTGATGTCGGGGAGGTGTTGGCAAGGCTGTGAGAGTGAGGTCAGGGAGGTGTTGGCGAGTCTGGGAGCGATATCGGGAAGGTGTTGGCGAGGCTGTGGGAGTGAGGTCGGGGAGATGTTGGCGAGGCTGTGGGAGTGAGGTCGGGGAGGTGTTGGTGAGTGTGGGAGTGAGGTCAGTGAGGTGTTGTCGAGTCTGGGAGGTAAGTTGGGGAGGTGTTGGCGAGTCTGTGGGACTGAGGTTGGGGAGGAGTTGGCAAGACTGTGGGAGTGAGGTCGGGCAGGTGTTGGTGAGACTGTGGGAATGATGTCGGGGAGGTGTTGGCGAGTCTGTGGGAGTGAGTTCAGGGAAGTGTTGGTGAGTGAGGGATTGAGGTCGGGGAGGTGTTGGTGAGTCTGGGAGTGAGTTCAGGGAAGTGTTGGTGAGTGTGGGAGTGAGGTCGGGGAGGTGTTGGTGTCTGGGAGTGAGTTCAGGGAAGTGTTGGTGAGTGTGGGAGTGAGGTCGGGGAGGTGTTGTCGAGGCTGAGGGAGTGATGTTGGGGAGGTGTTGGCGAGTCTGGGAGTGGGGTTGGGGAGGAGTTGGCGAGACTGTGGGAGTGAGGTCGGGGAGGTGTTGGCGAGTCTGGGAGTGAGGTCGGGGTGGTTTTGTCAAGACTGTGGGAGTGAGGTTGGGGAGGTGTTGGCGAGGTCGTGGGAGTGATGTCGGAGAGATGTTGGCGAGGCTGTGGGAGTGAGGTCGGGGAGATGTTGTCAAGATTGGGGGATTGATGTCGGGGAGGTGTTGGCGAGACTGTGGGAGTGAGGTCAGGGTGGTGTTGGTGAGACTGTGGGAGTGAGTTCGGGGAGGTGTTGGCGAGGCTGTGGGAGTGAGGTCAGGCAGTGTTGGCGAGTCGGAGTGAGGTCGGGGAGGAGTTGGCGAGACTGTGGGAGTGAGGTCGGGGAGGTGTTGGCGAGTCGGAGTGAGGTCGGGTAGGTGTTGGCGAGACTATGGGAGTGAGATTGGGGAGGTGTTGGCGAGACTGTTGGAGTGAGGTCGGGGAGGTGTTGGCAAGTCTGTGGGAGTGAGATCGAGGAGGTGTTGGCGAGATTGGGAGCGATGTCGGGGAGGTGTTGGCGAGTCTGAGTGTGGTCGGGGAGCTGTTGGCGGTCTGTGGGAGTGAGATTGGGGAGGTGTTGGCGAGTCTGAGTGAGGTCGGGGAGCTGTTGGTGAGTCTGTGGGAGTGAGGTCGGGGAGGTGTTGGCGAGACTGTGAGCGATGTCGGGGAGGTGTTGTTGAGTGGGGAGTGAGGTCGGTGAGGTGTTGTCGAGTCTGGGAGTGATGTTGGGGAGCTGTTGGCGAGGCTGCGGGAGTGAGGTCGGGGAGATGTTGTCGAGACTGGGGGAGTGATGTTGGGGAGGTGTTGGTGAGACTGTGGGAGTGAGGTCAGGGAGGTGTTGGCGAGACTGTGGGAGTGAGGTCAGGGAGGTGTTGGCGAGACTGTGGGAGTGAGATCGGGGAGGTGTTGGCGAGACTGGGAGTGATGTCGGTGAGGTGTTGTCGAGTCTGGGAGTGATGTCGCGGAGGTGTTGGTGAGGCTGTGGGAGTGATGTCAGGGAGGTGTTGGCGAGGCTGTGAGAGTGAGGTCAGGGAGGGGTTGGCGAGTCTGGGAGTGATATCGGGAAGGTGTTGGCGAGGCTGTGGGAATGAGGTCGGGGGGGTGTTGGCCAGACTGTGGGAGTGAGGTCGGGGAGGTGTTGGCGAGTCTGTGGGAGTGAGGTTGGGGAGGTGTTGGTGAGACTATGGGAGTGAGGTCAGGGAAGTGTTGGCGAGACTGTGGGAGTGAGGTCGGGGAGGTGTTGGTGAGTGTGGGAGTGAGGTCGGGGAGGTGTTGGCGAGACTGTGGGAGTGAAGTTGGGGAGGTGTTGGCGAGACTGTGGGAGTGAGATCGGGGAGGTGTTGGTGAGTCTGTGGGAGTTAGGTCGGGGAGGTGTTGGCAAGACTGTGGGAGTGATATCGGGGAGGCGTTGGCGGGTCTGTGGGAGTGAGGTCGGGGAGGTGTTGGCGAGTCTGTGGGAGTGAGGTCAGGGAGGTGTTGGCGAGACTGTGGGAGTGAGGTCGGGGAGGTGTTGGTGAGTGTGGGAGTGAGGTCGGGGAGGTGTTGGCGAGACTGTGGGAGTGAAGTCGGGGAGGTGTTGGCGAGACTGTGGGAGTGAGATAGGGGAGGTGTTGGTGAGTGTGTGGGAGTTAGGTCGGGGAGGTGTTGGCAAGACTGTGGGAGTGAGGACGGGGAGGTGTTGGCGAGACTGTGGGAGTGAGTTCGGGGAAGTGTTGGTGAGTCTGTGGGAGTGAGGTCGGGGAGGTGTTGGTGGGTGTGGGAGTGAGGTCGGTGAGGTGTTGTCGAGTCTGGGAGTGATGTCGGGGAGGTGTTGGTGAGACTGTGGGAGTGAGGTCGGGGAGATGTTGGTGAGTCTGTGGGAGTGATGTCGGGGAGGTGTTGGCGAGACTGGGGGTGAGGTCGGGGAGGTGTTGGCGAGTCTGGGAGTGATATCGGGGAGGTGTTGGCGAGTCTGGCAGTGAGGTCAGTGAGGTGTTGTCGAGTTTGGGAGTGTTGTCGGGGAGCTGTTGGTGAGGCTGTGGGAGTGATGTCGGGGAGGTGTTGGCAAGGCTGTGAGAGTGAGGTCAGGGAGGTGTTGGCGAGTCTGGGAGCGATATCGGGAAGGTGTTGGCGAGGCTGTGGGAGTGAGGTCGGGGAGGTGTTGGCGAGACTGTGGGAGTGAGGTCAGGGAGGTGTTGGCGAGACTGTGGGAGTGAGGTCAGGGAGGTGTTGGCGAGACTGTGGGAGTGAGGTCGGGGAGGTGTTGGCGAGACTATGGGAGTGATGTTGCGGAGGTGTTGGCGGGTCTGTGGGAGTGAGGTCAGGGAGGTGTTGGCGAGTCTGTGGGAGTGAGGTCGGGGAGGTGTTGGTGATTCTGGGAGTGAGGTCGGGGAGGTGTTGGAGAAACTATGGGAGTGAGGTTGGGGAAGTGTTAGTGAGTCTGGGAGTGAGGTCGGGGAGCTGTTGGCGAGACTGTGGGAGTGAGGTCGGGGAGATGTTGGCGAGGCTGTGGGACTGAGGTCGGGGAGGAGTTGGCGAGACTGTGGGAGTGATGTCGGGGAGGTGTTGGCAAGTATGTGGGAGTGAGTTCAGGGAAGTGTTGGTGAGTGTGGTAGTGAGGTCGGGGAGGTGTTGGTGAGTCTGGGAGTGAGTTCAGGGAAGTGTTGGTGAGTGTGGGAGTGAGGTCGGGGAGGAGTTGGCGAGACTGTGGGAGTGAGGTCAGGGAGGTGTTGGCGAGACCGTGGGCGTGAGGTCAGGGAGGTGTTGGCGAGACTATGGGAGTGATGTCGGGGAGGTGTTGGCGGGTCTGCGGGACTGAGTTCGGGGAGGTGTTGGCGAGTCTGGGAGTGAGGTCGGTGAGGTGTTGTCGAGTCTGGGAGTGATGTCGGGGAGGGGTTGGCGAGTCTGGGAGTGAGATCGGGGAGGTGTTGGCGAGTCTGGGAGTGATGTCGGGGAGGTGTTGGTGAGGCTGCAGGAGTGATGTCGGGGAGGTGTTGGCGAGACTGAGCGTGAGGTCAGGGAGGTGTTGGCGAGTCTGGGAGTGATATCGGGAAGGTGTTGGCGAGGCTGTGGGAGTGAGGTCGGGGAGGTGTTGGCGAGGCTGTGAGAGTGAGGTCAGGGAGGTGTTGGCAAGTCTGGCAGTGAGGTCGGGGAGGTGTTGGTGAGTCTGGGAGTGAGGTCGGGGAGGTGTTGGCGAGTCTGTGGGAGTGAGGTCGGGGAGATGTTGGTGAGTCTGTGGGAGTGAGGTCGGGGAGGTGTTGGCGAGTCTGGGACTGAGGTCAGGGAGCTGTTGGTGAATGTGGGAGTGAGGTCGGTGAGGTGTTGTCGACTCTGGGAGTGATGTTGGGGAGGTGTTGGTGAGTCTGGGTGTGAGGTCGGGGAGGTGATGGCGAGTCTGTGGGAGTGAGGTCAAGGAGCTGTTGGTGAGTGTGGGAGTGAGGTCGGTGAGGTGTTGTCGAGTCTGGGAGTGATGTTGGGGAGGTGTTGGCGAGGCTGCGGGAGTGAGGTCGGTGAGATATTGGCGAGGCGGTGGGAGTGAGGTCGGGGAGGTGTTGGTGAGTGTGGGAGTGAGGTCGGTGAGGTGTTGTCGAGTCTGGGAGTGATGTTGGGGAGGTGTTGGCGAGGCTGCGGGAGTGAGGTCGGTGAGATGTTGGCGAGGCTGTGGGAGTGAGGTCGGGGAGGTGTTGGTGAGTGTGGGAGTGAGGTCGGTGAGGTGTTGTCGAGTCTGGGAGGTATGTTGGGGAGGTGTTGGCGAATCTGTAGGACTGAGGTTGGGGAGGAGTTGGCAAGACTGTGGGAGTGAGGTCGGGCAGGTGTTGGTGAGACTGTGGGAATGATGTCAGGGAGGTGTTGGCGAGTCTGTGGGAGTGAGTTCAGGGAAGTGTTGGTGAGTGTGGGATTGAGGTCGGGGAGGTGTTGGTGAGTCTGGGAGTGAGTTCAGGGAAGTGTTGGTGAGTGTGGGAGTGAGGTCGGGGAGGTGTTGGTGTCTGGGAGTGAGTTCAGGGAAGTGTTGGTGAGTGTGGGAGTGAGGTCGGGGAGGTGTTGTCGAGGCTGTGGGAGTGATGTTGGGGAGGTGTTGGCGAGTCTGGGAGTGAGGTCGGGGAGGTGTTGACGAGACTGTGGGAGTGAGGTCGGGGAGGTGTTGGCGCGTCTGTGGGAGTGGGGTTGGGGAGGAGTTGGCGAGACTGTGGGAGTGAGGTCGGGAAGGTGTTGGCGAGTCTGGGAGTGAGGTCGGGGAGGTTTTGTCAAGACTGTGGGAGTGAGGTTGGGGAGGTGTTGGCGAGGCTGCGGGAGTGAGGTCGGGGAGATGTTGGCGAGGCTGTGGGAGTGAGGTCGGGGAGGTGTTGGTGAGTGTGGGAGTGAGGTCGGTGAGGTGTTGTCGAGTCTGGAAGGTAAGTTGGGGAGGTGTTGGCGAGTCTGTGGGACTGAGGTTGGGGAGGAGTTGGCAAGACTGTGGGAGTGAGGTCGGGCAGGTGTTGGTGAGACTGTGGGAATGATGTCGGGGAGGTGTTGGCGAGTCTGTGGGAGTGAGTTCAGGGAAGTGTTGGTGAGTGAGGGATTGAGGTCGGGGAGGTGTTGGTGAGTCTGGGAGTGAGTTCAGGGAAGTGTTGGTGAGTGTGGGAGTGAGGTCGGGGAGGTGTTGTCGAGGCTGAGGGAGTGATGTTGGGGAGGTGTTGGCGTGTCTGGGAGTGGGGTTGGGGAGGAGTTGGCGAGACTGTGGGAGTGAGGTCGGGGAGGTGTTGGCGAGTCTGGGAGTGAGGTCGGGGTGGTTTTGTCAAGACTGTGGGAGTGAGGTTGGTGAGGTGTTGGCGAGGTCGTGGGAGTGATGTCGGAGAGATGTTGGCGAGACTGTGGGAGTGAGGTCGGGGAGATGTTGTCAAGATTGGGGAATTGATGTCGGGGAGGTGTTGGCGAGACTGTGGGAGTGAGGTCAGGGTGGTGATGGTGAGACTGTGGGAGTGAGTTCGGGGAGGTGTTGGCGAGGCTGTGGGAGTGAGGTCAGGCAGTGTTGGCGAGTCGGAGTGAGGTCGGGGAGGAGTTGGCGAGACTGTGGGAGTGAGGTCGGGGAGGTGTTGGCGAGTCGGAGTGAGGTCGGGTATGTGTTGGCGAGACTATGGGAGTGAGATTGGGGAGGTGTTGGCGAGACTGTTGGAGTGAGGTCGGGGAGGTGTTGGCAAGTCTGTGGGAGTGAGATCGGGGAGGTGTTGGCGAGATTGGGAGCGATGTCGGGGAGGTGTTGGCGAGTCTGAGTGAGGTCGGGGAGCTGTTGGCGGTCTGTGGGAGTGAGATCGGGGAGGTGTTGGCGAGTCTGAGTGAGGTCGGGGAGCTGTTGGTGAGTCTGTGGGAGTGAGGTCGGGGAGGTGTTGGCGAGACTGTGAGCGATGTCGGGGAGGTGTTGGTGAGTGTGGGAGTGAGGTCGGTGAGGTTTTGTCGAGTCTGGGAGTGATGTTGGGGAGGTGTTGGCGAGGCTGCGGGAGTGAGGTCGGGGAGATGTTGGCGAGGCTGTGGGAGTGAGGTCGGGGAGGTGTTGGTGAGTGTGGGAGTGAGGTCAGTGAGGTGTTGTCGAGTCTGGGAGGTAAGTTGGGGAGGTGTTGGCGAGTCTGTGGGACTGAGGTTGGGGAGGAGTTGGCAAGACTGTGGGAGTGAGGTCGGGCAGGTGTTGGTGAGACTGTGGGAATGATGTCGGGGAGGTGTTGGCGAGTCTGTGGGAGTGAGTTCAGGGAAGTGTTGGTGAGTGAGGGATTGAGGTCGGGGAGGTGTTGGTGAGTCTGGGAGTGAGTTCAGGGAAGTGTTGGTGAGTGTGGGAGTGAGGTCGGGGAGGTGTTGGTGAGTGTGGTAGTGAGGTCGGGGAGGTGTTGGTGAGTCTGGGAGTGAGTTCAGGGAAGTGTTGGTGAGTGTGGGAGTGAGGTCGGGGAGGAGTTGGCGAGACTGTGGGAGTGAGGTCAGGGAGGTGTTGGCGAGACCGTGGGCGTGAGGTCAGGGAGGTGTTGGCGAGACTATGGGAGTGATGTCGGGGAGGTGTTGGCGGGTCTGCGGGACTGAGTTCGGGGAGGTGTTGGCGAGTCTGGGAGTGAGGTCGGTGAGGTGTTGTCGAGTCTGGGAGTGATGTCGGGGAGGGGTTGGCGAGTCTGGGAGTGAGATCGGGGAGGTGTTGGCGAGTCTGGGAGTGATGTCGGGGAGGTGTTGGTGAGGCTGCAGGAGTGATGTCGGGGAGGTGTTGGCGAGACTGAGCGTGAGGTCAGGGAGGTGTTGGCGAGTCTGGGAGTGATATCGGGAAGGTGTTGGCGAGGCTGTGGGAGTGAGGTCGGGGAGGTGTTGGCGAGGCTGTGAGAGTGAGGTCGGGGAGGTGTTGGCGAGACTGTGGGAGTGAAGTCGGGGAGGTGTTGGCGAGACTGTGGGAGTGAGATAGGGGAGGTGTTGGTGAGTGTGTGGGAGTTAGGTCGGGGAGGTGTTGGCAAGACTGTGGGAGTGAGGTCAGGGAGGTGTTGGCGAGACTGTGGGAGTGAGTTCGGGGAAGTGTTGGTGAGTCTGTGGGAGTGAGGTCGGGGAGGTGTTGGTGGGTGTGGGAGTGAGGTCGGTGAGGTGTTGTCGAGTCTGGGAATGATGTCGGGGAGGGGTTGGCGAGTCTGGGAGTGAGATCGGGGAGGTGTTGGCGAGTCTGGGAGTGATGTCGGGGAGGTGTTGGTGAGGCTGCAGGAGTGATGTCGGGGAGATGTTGGCGAGACTGAGCGTGAGGTCAGGGAGGTGTTGGCGAGTCTGGGAGTGATATCGGGAAGGTGTTGGCGAGGCTGTGGGAGTGAGGTCGGGGAGGAGTTGGCAAGACTGTGGGAGTGAGGTCGGGCAGGTGTTGGTGAGACTGTGGGAATGATGTCAGGGAGGTGTTGGCGAGTCTGTGGGAGTGAGTTCAGGGAAGTGTTGGTGAGTGTGGGATTGAGGTCGGGGAGGTGTTGGTGAGTCTGGGAGTGAGTTCTGGGAAGTGTTGGTGTGTGTGGGAGTGAGGTCGGGGAGGTGTTGGTGTCTGGGAGTGAGTTCAGGGAAGTGTTGGTGAGTGTGGGAGTGAGGTCGGGGAGGTGTTGTCGAGGCTGTGGGAGTGATGTTGGGGAGGTGTTGGCGAGTCTGGGAGTGAGGTCGGGGAGGTGTTGACGAGACTGTGGGAGTGAGGTCGTTGAGGTGTTGGCGCGTCTGTGGGAGTGGGGTTGGGGAGGAGTTGGCGAGACTGTGGGAGTGAGGTCGGGAAGGTGTTGGCGAGTCTGGGAGTGAGGTCGGGGAGGTTTTGTCAAGACTGTGGGAGTGAGGTTGGGGAGGTGTTGGCGAGACTGTGGGAGTGAGATCGGGGAGGTGTTGGTGAGTCTGTGGGAGTTAGGTCGGGGAGGTGTTGGCAAGACTGTGGGAGTGAGGTCAGGGAGGTGTTGGCGAGACTATGGGAGTGATGTCGGGGAGGCGTTGGCGGGTCTGTGGGAGTGAGGTCGGGGAGGTGTTGGCGAGTCTGTGGGAGTTAGGTCGGGGAGGTGTTGGCAAGACTGTGGGAGTGAGGTCAGGGAGGTGTTGGCGAGACTATGGGAGTGATGTCGGGGAGGCGTTGGCGGGTCTGTGGGAGTGAGGTCGGGGAGGTGTTGGCGAGTCTGTGGGAGTGAGGTCAGGGAGGTGTTGGCGAGACTGTGGGAGTGAGGTCGGGGAGGTGTTGGTGAGTGTGGGAGTGAGGTCGGGGAGGTGTTGGCGAGACTGTGGGAGTGAAGTCGGGGAGGTGTTGGCGAGACTGTGGGAGTGAGATAGGGGAGGTGTTGGTGAGTCTGTGGGAGTTAGGTCGGGGAGGTGTTGGCAAGACTGTGGGAGTGAGGACGGGGAGGTGTTGGCGAGACTGTGGGAGTGAGTTCGGGGAAGTGTTGGTGAGTCTGTGGGAGTGAGGTCGGGGAGGTGTTGGTGGGTGTGGGAGTGAGGTCGGTGAGGTGTTGTCGAGTCTGGGAGTGATGTCGGGGAGGTGTTGGTGAGACTGTGGGAGTGAGGTCGGGGAGATGTTGGTGAGTCTGTGGGAGTGATGTCGGGGAGGTGTTGGCGAGACTGGGGGTGAGGTCGGGGAGGTGTTGGCGAGTCTGGGAGTGATATCGGGGAGGTGTTGGCGAGTCTGGCAGTGAGGTCAGTGAGGTGTTGTCGAGTTTGGGAGTGTTGTCGGGGAGCTGTTGGTGAGGCTGTGGGAGTGATGTCGGGGAGGTGTTGGCAAGGCTGTGAGAGTGAGGTCAGGGAGGTGTTGGCGAGTCTGGGAGCGATATCGGGAAGGTGTTGGCGAGGCTGTGGGAGTGAGGTCGGGGAGATGTTGGCGAGGCTGTGGGAGTGAGGTCGGGGAGGTGTTGGTGAGTGTGGGAGTGAGGTCAGTGAGGTGTTGTCGAGTCTGGGAGGTAAGTTGGGGAGGTGTTGGCGAGTCTGTGGGACTGAGGTTGGGGAGGAGTTGGCAAGACTGTGGGAGTGAGGTCGGGCAGGTGTTGGTGAGACTGTGGGAATGATGTCGGGGAGGTGTTGGCGAGTCTGTGGGAGTGAGTTCAGGGAAGTGTTGGTGAGTGAGGGATTGAGGTCGGGGAGGTGTTGGTGAGTCTGGGAGTGAGTTCAGGGAAGTGTTGGTGAGTGTGGGAGTGAGGTCGGGGAGGTGTTGGTGTCTGGGAGTGAGTTCAGGGAAGTGTTGGTGAGTGTGGGAGTGAGGTCGGGGAGGTGTTGTCGAGGCTGAGGGAGTGATGTTGGGGAGGTGTTGGCGAGTCTGGGAGTGGGGTTGGGGAGGAGTTGGCGAGACTGTGGGAGTGAGGTCGGGGAGGTGTTGGCGAGTCTGGGAGTGAGGTCGGGGTGGTTTTGTCAAGACTGTGGGAGTGAGGTTGGGGAGGTGTTGGCGAGGTCGTGGGAGTGATGTCGGAGAGATGTTGGCGAGACTGTGGGAGTGAGGTCGGGGAGATGTTGTCAAGATTGGGGGATTGATGTCGGGGAGGTGTTGGCGAGACTGTGGGAGTGAGGTCAGGGTGGTGTTGGTGAGACTGTGGGAGTGAGTTCGGGGAGGTGTTGGCGAGGCTGTGGGAGTGAGGTCAGGCAGTGTTGGCGAGTCGGAGTGAGGTCGGGGAGGAGTTGGCGAGACTGTGGGAGTGAGGTCGGGGAGGTGTTGGCGAGTCGGAGTGAGGTCGGGTAGGTGTTGGCGAGACTATGGGAGTGAGATTGGGGAGGTGTTGGCGAGACTGTTGGAGTGAGGTCGGGGAGGTGTTGGCAAGTCTGTGGGAGTGAGATCGAGGAGGTGTTGGCGAGATTGGGAGCGATGTCGGGGAGGTGTTGGCGAGTCTGAGTGTGGTCGGGGAGCTGTTGGCGGTCTGTGGGAGTGAGATTGGGGAGGTGTTGGCGAGTCTGAGTGAGGTCGGGGAGCTGTTGGTGAGTCTGTGGGAGTGAGGTCGGGGAGGTGTTGGCGAGACTGTGAGCGATGTCGGGGAGGTGTTGTTGAGTGGGGAGTGAGGTCGGTGAGGTGTTGTCGAGTCTGGGAGTGATGTTGGGGAGCTGTTGGCGAGGCTGCGGGAGTGAGGTCGGGGAGATGTTGTCGAGACTGGGGGAGTGATGTTGGGGAGGTGTTGGTGAGACTGTGGGAGTGAGGTCAGGGAGGTGTTGGCGAGACTGTGGGAGTGAGGTCAGGGAGGTGTTGGCGAGACTGTGGGAGTGAGATCGGGGAGGTGTTGGCGAGACTGGGAGTGATGTCGGTGAGGTGTTGTCGAGTCTGGGAGTGATGTCGCGGAGGTGTTGGTGAGGCTGTGGGAGTGATGTCAGGGAGGTGTTGGCGAGGCTGTGAGAGTGAGGTCAGGGAGGGGTTGGCGAGTCTGGGAGTGATATCGGGAAGGTGTTGGCGAGGCTGTGGGAATGAGGTCGGGGGGGTGTTGGCCAGACTGTGGGAGTGAGGTCGGGGAGGTGTTGGCGAGTCTGTGGGAGTGAGGTTGGGGAGGTGTTGGTGAGACTATGGGAGTGAGGTCAGGGAAGTGTTGGCGAGACTGTGGGAGTGAGGTCGGGGAGGTGTTGGTGAGTGTGGGAGTGAGGTCGGGGAGGTGTTGGCGAGACTGTGGGAGTGAAGTTGGGGAGGTGTTGGCGAGACTGTGGGAGTGAGATCGGGGAGGTGTTGGTGAGTCTGTGGGAGTTAGGTCGGGGAGGTGTTGGCAAGACTGTGGGAGTGATATCGGGGAGGCGTTGGCGGGTCTGTGGGAGTGAGGTCGGGGGAGGTGTTGGCGAGTCTGTGGGAGTGAGGTCAGGGAGGTGTTGGCGAGACTGTGGGAGTGAGATCGGGGAGGTGTTGGTGAGTGTGGGAGTGAGGTCGGGGAGGTGTTGGCGAGACTGTGGGAGTGAAGTCGGGGAGGTGTTGGCGAGACTGTGGGAGTGAGATAGGGGAGGTGTTGGTGAGTGTGTGGGAGTTAGGTCGGGGAGGTGTTGGCAAGACTGTGGGAGTGAGGACGGGGAGGTGTTGGCGAGACTGTGGGAGTGAGTTCGGGGAAGTGTTGGTGAGTCTGTGGGAGTGAGGTCGGGGAGGTGTTGGTGGGTGTGGGAGTGAGGTCGGTGAGGTGTTGTCGAGTCTGGGAGTGATGTCGGGGAGGTGTTGGTGAGACTGTGGGAGTGAGGTCGGGGAGATGTTGGTGAGTCTGTGGGAGTGATGTCGGGGAGGTGTTGGCGAGACTGGGGGTGAGGTCGGGGAGGTGTTGGCGAGTCTGGGAGTGATATCGGGGAGGTGTTGGCGAGTCTGGCAGTGAGGTCAGTGAGGTGTTGTCGAGTTTGGGAGTGTTGTCGGGGAGCTGTTGGTGAGGCTGTGGGAGTGATGTCGGGGAGGTGTTGGCAAGGCTGTGAGAGTGAGGTCAGGGAGGTGTTGGCGAGTCTGGGAGCGATATCGGGAAGGTGTTGGCGAGGCTGTGGGAGTGAGGTCGGGGAGGTGTTGGCGAGACTGTGGGAGTGAGGTCAGGGAGGTGTTGGCGAGACTGTGGGAGTGAGGTCAGGGAGGTGTTGGCGAGACTGTGGGAGTGAGGTCGGGGAGGTGTTGGCGAGACTATGGGAGTGATGTTGCGGAGGTGTTGGCGGGTCTGTGGGAGTGAGGTCAGGGAGGTGTTGGCGAGTCTGTGGGAGTGAGGTCGGGGAGGTGTTGGTGATTCTGGGAGTGAGGTCGGGGAGGTGTTGGAGAAACTATGGGAGTGAGGTTGGGGAAGTGTTAGTGAGTCTGGGAGTGAGGTCGGGGAGCTGTTGGCGAGACTGTGGGAGTGAGGTCGGGGAGATGTTGGCGAGGGCTGTGGGACTGAGGTCGGGGAGGAGTTGGCGAGACTGTGGGAGTGATGTCGGGGAGGTGTTGGCAAGTATGTGGGAGTGAGTTCAGGGAAGTGTTGGTGAGTGTGGTAGTGAGGTCGGGGAGGTGTTGGTGAGTCTGGGAGTGAGTTCAGGGAAGTGTTGGTGAGTGTGGGAGTGAGGTCGGGGAGGAGTTGGCGAGACTGTGGGAGTGAGGTCAGGGAGGTGTTGGCGAGACCGTGGGCGTGAGGTCAGGGAGGTGTTGGCGAGACTATGGGAGTGATGTCGGGGAGGTGTTGGCGGGTCTGCGGGACTGAGTTCGGGGAGGTGTTGGCGAGTCTGGGAGTGAGGTCGGTGAGGTGTTGTCGAGTCTGGGAGTGATGTCGGGGAGGGGTTGGCGAGTCTGGGAGTGAGATCGGGGAGGTGTTGGCGAGTCTGGGAGTGATGTCGGGGAGGTGTTGGTGAGGCTGCAGGAGTGATGTCGGGGAGGTGTTGGCGAGACTGAGCGTGAGGTCAGGGAGGTGTTGGCGAGTCTGGGAGTGATATCGGGAAGGTGTTGGCGAGGCTGTGGGAGTGAGGTCGGGGAGGTGTTGGCGAGGCTGTGAGAGTGAGGTCAGGGAGGTGTTGGCAAGTCTGGCAGTGAGGTCGGGGAGGTGTTGGTGAGTCTGGGAGTGAGGTCGGGGAGGTGTTGGCGAGTCTGTGGGAGTGAGGTCGGGGAGATGTTGGTGAGTCTGTGGGAGTGAGGTCGGGGAGGTGTTGGCGAGTCTGGGACTGAGGTCAGGGAGCTGTTGGTGAATGTGGGAGTGAGGTCGGTGAGGTGTTGTCGACTCTGGGAGTGATGTTGGGGAGGTGTTGGTGAGTCTGGGTGTGAGGTCGGGGAGGTGATGGCGAGTCTGTGGGAGTGAGGTCGGGGAGGTGTTGGTGAGTGTGGGAGTGAGGTCGGTGAGGTGTTGTCGAGTCTGGGAGTGATGTTGGGGAGGTGTTGGCGAGGCTGCGGGAGTGAGGTCGGTGAGATATTGGCGAGGCGGTGGGAGTGAGGTCGGGGAGGTGTTGGTGAGTGTGGAGTGAGGTCGGTGAGGTGTTGTCGAGTCTGGGAGTGATGTTGGGGAGGTGTTGGCGAGGCTGCGGGAGTGAGGTCGGTGAGATGTTGGCGAGGCTGTGGGAGTGAGGTCGGGGAGGTGTTGGTGAGTGTGGGAGTGAGGTCGGTGAGGTGTTGTCGAGTCTGGGAGGTAAGTTGGGGAGGTGTTGGCGAATCTGTAGGACTGAGGTTGGGGAGGAGTTGGCAAGACTGTGGGAGTGAGGTCGGGCAGGTGTTGGTGAGACTGTGGGAATGATGTCAGGGAGGTGTTGGCGAGTCTGTGGGAGTGAGTTCAGGGAAGTGTTGGTGAGTGTGGGATTGAGGTCGGGGAGGTGTTGGTGAGTCTGGGAGTGAGTTCAGGGAAGTGTTGGTGAGTGTGGGAGTGAGGTCGGGGAGGTGTTGGTGTCTGGGAGTGAGTTCAGGGAAGTGTTGGTGAGTGTGGGAGTGAGGTCGGGGAGGTGTTGTCGAGGCTGTGGGAGTGATGTTGGGGAGGTGTTGGCGAGTCTGGGAGTGAGGTCGGGGAGGTGTTGACGAGACTGTGGGAGTGAGGTCGGGGAGGTGTTGGCGCGTCTGTGGGAGTGGGGTTGGGGAGGAGTTGGCGAGACTGTGGGAGTGAGGTCGGGAAGGTGTTGGCGAGTCTGGGAGTGAGGTCGGGGAGGTTTTGTCAAGACTGTGGTAGTGAGGTTGGGGAGGTGTTGGCGAGGGCTGCGGGAGTGAGGTCGGGGAGATGTTGGCGAGGCTGTGGGAGTGAGGTCGGGGAGGTGTTGGTGAGTGTGGGAGTGAGGTCGGTGAGGTGTTGTCGAGTCTGGAAGGTAAGTTGGGGAGGTGTTGGCGAGTCTGTGGGACTGAGGTTGGGGAGGAGTTGGCAAGACTGTGGGAGTGAGGTCGGGCAGGTGTTGGTGAGACTGTGGGAATGATGTCGGGGAGGTGTTGGCGAGTCTGTGGGAGTGAGTTCAGGGAAGTGTTGGTGAGTGAGGGATTGAGGTCGGGGAGGTGTTGGTGAGTCTGGGAGTGAGTTCAGGGAAGTGTTGGTGAGTGTGGGAGTGAGGTCGGGGAGGTGTTGTCGAGGCTGAGGGAGTGATGTTGGGGAGGTGTTGGCGTGTCTGGGAGTGGGGTTGGGGAGGAGTTGGCGAGACTGTGGGAGTGAGGTCGGGGAGGTGTTGGCGAGTCTGGGAGTGAGGTCGGGGTGGTTTTGTCAAGACTGTGGGAGTGAGGTTGGTGAGGTGTTGGCGAGGTCGTGGGAGTGATGTCGGAGAGATGTTGGCGAGACTGTGGGAGTGAGGTCGGGGAGATGTTGTCAAGATTGGGGAATTGATGTCGGGGAGGTGTTGGCGAGACTGTGGGAGTGAGGTCAGGGTGGTGATGGTGAGACTGTGGGAGTGAGTTCGGGGAGGTGTTGGCGAGGCTGTGGGAGTGAGGTCAGGCAGTGTTGGCGAGTCGGAGTGAGGTCGGGGAGGAGTTGGCGAGACTGTGGGAGTGAGGTCGGGGAGGTGTTGGCGAGTCGGAGTGAGGTCGGGTATGTGTTGGCGAGACTATGGGAGTGAGATTGGGGAGGTGTTGGCGAGACTGTTGGAGTGAGGTCGGGGAGGTGTTGGCAAGTCTGTGGGAGTGAGATCGGGGAGGTGTTGGCGAGATTGGGAGCGATGTCGGGGAGGTGTTGGCGAGTCTGAGTGAGGTCGGGGAGCTGTTGGCGGTCTGTGGGAGTGAGATCGGGGAGGTGTTGGCGAGTCTGAGTGAGGTCGGGGAGCTGTTGGTGAGTCTGTGGGAGTGAGGTCGGGGAGGTGTTGGCGAGACTGTGAGCGATGTCGGGGAGGTGTTGGTGAGTGTGGGAGTGAGGTCGGTGAGGTTTTGTCGAGTCTGGGAGTGATGTTGGGGAGGTGTTGGCGAGGCTGCGGGAGTGAGGTCGGGGAGATGTTGGCGAGGCTGTGGGAGTGAGGTCGGGGAGGTGTTGGTGAGTGTGGGAGTGAGGTCAGTGAGGTGTTGTCGAGTCTGGGAGGTAAGTTGGGGAGGTGTTGGCGAGTCTGTGGGACTGAGGTTGGGGAGGAGTTGGCAAGACTGTGGGAGTGAGGTCGGGCAGGTGTTGGTGAGACTGTGGGAATGATGTCGGGGAGGTGTTGGCGAGTCTGTGGGAGTGAGTTCAGGGAAGTGTTGGTGAGTGAGGGATTGAGGTCGGGGAGGTGTTGGTGAGTCTGGGAGTGAGTTCAGGGAAGTGTTGGTGAGTGTGGGAGTGAGGTCGGGGAGGTGTTGGTGAGTGTGGTAGTGAGGTCGGGGAGGTGTTGGTGAGTCTGGGAGTGAGTTCAGGGAAGTGTTGGTGAGTGTGGGAGTGAGGTCGGGGAGGAGTTGGCGAGACTGTGGGAGTGAGGTCAGGGAGGTGTTGGCGAGACCGTGGGCGTGAGGTCAGGGAGGTGTTGGCGAGACTATGGGAGTGATGTCGGGGAGGTGTTGGCGGGTCTGCGGGACTGAGTTCGGGGAGGTGTTGGCGAGTCTGGGAGTGAGGTCGGTGAGGTGTTGTCGAGTCTGGGAGTGATGTCGGGGAGGGGTTGGCGAGTCTGGGAGTGAGATCGGGGAGGTGTTGGCGAGTCTGGGAGTGATGTCGGGGAGGTGTTGGTGAGGCTGCAGGAGTGATGTCGGGGAGGTGTTGGCGAGACTGAGCGTGAGGTCAGGGAGGTGTTGGCGAGTCTGGGAGTGATATCGGGAAGGTGTTGGCGAGGCTGTGGGAGTGAGGTCGGGGAGGTGTTGGCGAGGCTGTGAGAGTGAGGTCGGGGAGGTGTTGGCGAGACTGTGGGAGTGAAGTCGGGGAGGTGTTGGCGAGACTGTGGGAGTGAGATAGGGGAGGTGTTGGTGAGTGTGTGGGAGTTAGGTCGGGGAGGTGTTGGCAAGACTGTGGGAGTGAGGACGGGGAGGTGTTGGCGAGACTGTGGGAGTGAGTTCGGGGAAGTGTTGGTGAGTCTGTGGGAGTGAGGTCGGGGAGGTGTTGGTGGGTGTGGGAGTGAGGTCGGTGAGGTGTTGTCGAGTCTGGGAGTGATGTCGGGGAGGTGTTGGTGAGACTGTGGGAGTGAGGTCGGGGAGATGTTGGTGAGTCTGTGGGAGTGATGTCGGGGAGGTGTTGGCGAGACTGGGGGTGAGGTCGGGGAGGTGTTGGCGAGTCTGGGAGTGATATCGGGGAGGTGTTGGCGAGTCTGGCAGTGAGGTCAGTGAGGTGTTGTCGAGTTTGGGAGTGTTGTCGGGGAGCTGTTGGTGAGGCTGTGGGAGTGATGTCGGGGAGGTGTTGGCAAGGCTGTGAGAGTGAGGTCAGGGAGGTGTTGGCGAGTCTGGGAGCGATATCGGGAAGGTGTTGGCGAGGCTGTGGGAGTGAGGTCGGGGAGGTGTTGGCGAGACTGTGGGAGTGAGGTCAGGGAGGTGTTGGCGAGACTGTGGGAGTGAGGTCAGGGAGGTGTTGGCGAGACTGTGGGAGTGAGGTCGGGGAGGTGTTGGCGAGACTATGGGAGTGATGTTGCGGAGGTGTTGGCGGGTCTGTGGGAGTGAGGTCAGGGAGGTGTTGGCGAGTCTGTGGGAGTGAGGTCGGGGAGGTGTTGGTGATTCTGGGAGTGAGGTCGGGGAGGTGTTGGAGAAACTATGGGAGTGAGGTTGGGGAAGTGTTAGTGAGTCTGGGAGTGAGGTCGGGGAGCTGTTGGCGAGACTGTGGGAGTGAGGTCGGGGAGATGTTGGCGAGGCTGTGGGACTGAGGTCGGGGAGGAGTTGGCGAGACTGTGGGAGTGATGTCGGGGAGGTGTTGGCAAGTATGTGGGAGTGAGTTCAGGGAAGTGTTGGTGAGTGTGGTAGTGAGGTCGGGGAGGTGTTGGTGAGTCTGGGAGTGAGTTCAGGGAAGTGTTGGTGAGTGTGGGAGTGAGGTCGGGGAGGAGTTGGCGAGACTGTGGGAGTGAGGTCAGGGAGGTGTTGGCGAGACCGTGGGCGTGAGGTCAGGGAGGTGTTGGCGAGACTATGGGAGTGATGTCGGGGAGGTGTTGGCGGGTCTGCGGGACTGAGTTCGGGGAGGTGTTGGCGAGTCTGGGAGTGAGGTCGGTGAGGTGTTGTCGAGTCTGGGAGTGATGTCGGGGAGGGGTTGGCGAGTCTGGGAGTGAGATCGGGGAGGTGTTGGCGAGTCTGGGAGTGATGTCGGGGAGGTGTTGGTGAGGCTGCAGGAGTGATGTCGGGGAGGTGTTGGCGAGACTGAGCGTGAGGTCAGGGAGGTGTTGGCGAGTCTGGGAGTGATATCGGGAAGGTGTTGGCGAGGCTGTGGGAGTGAGGTCGGGGAGGTTTTGGCGAGGCTGTGAGAGTGAGGTCAGGGAGGTGTTGGCAAGTCTGGCAGTGAGGTCGGGGAGGTGTTGGTGAGTCTGGGAGTGAGGTCGGGGAGGTGTTGGCGAGTCTGTGGGAGTGAGGTCGGGGAGATGTTGGTGAGTCTGTGGGAGTGAGGTCGGGGAGGTGTTGGCGAGTCTGGGACTGAGGTCAGGGAGCTGTTGGTGAATGTGGGAGTGAGGTCGGTGAGGTGTTGTCGACTCTGGGAGTGATGTTGGGGAGGTGTTGGTGAGTCTGGGTGTGAGGTCGGGGAGGTGATGGCGAGTCTGTGGGAGTGAGGTCAAGGAGCTGTTGGTGAGTGTGGGAGTGAGGTCGGTGAGGTGTTGTCGAGTCTGGGAGTGATGTTGGGGAGGTGTTGGCGAGGCTGCGGGAGTGAGGTCGGTGAGATATTGGCGAGGCGGTGGGAGTGAGGTCGGGGAGGTGTTGGTGAGTGTGGGAGTGAGGTCGGTGAGGTGTTGTCGAGTCTGGGAGTGATGTTGGGGAGGTGTTGGCGAGGCTGCGGGAGTGAGGTCGGTGAGATGTTGGCGAGGCTGTGGGAGTGAGGTCGGGGAGGTGTTGGTGAGTGTGGGAGTGAGGCCGGTGAGGTGTTGTCGAGTCTGGGAGGTAAGTTGGGGAGGTGTTGGCGAATCTGTGGGACTGAGGTTGGGGAGGAGTTGGCAAGACTGTGGGAGTGAGGTCGGGCAGGTGTTGGTGAGACTGTGGGAATGATGTCAGGGAGGTGTTGGCGAGTCTGTGGGAGTGAGTTCAGGGAAGTGTTGGTGAGTGTGGGATTGAGGTCGGGGAGGTGTTGGTGAGTCTGGGAGTGAGTTCAGGGAAGTGTTGGTGAGTGTGGGAGTGAGGTCGGGGAGGTGTTGGTGTCTGGGAGTGAGTTCAGGGAAGTGTTGGTGAGTGTGGGAGTGAGGTCGGGGAGGTGTTGTCGAGGCTGTGGGAGTGATGTTGGGGAGGTGTTGGCGAGTCTGGGAGTGAGGTCGGGGAGGTGTTGACGAGACTGTGGGAGTGAGGTCGGGGAGGTGTTGGCGCGTCTGTGGGAGTGGGGTTGGGGAGGAGTTGGCGAGACTGTGGGAGTGAGGTCGGGAAGGTGTTGGCGAGTCTGGGAGTGAGGTCGGGGAGGTTTTGTCAAGACTGTGGGAGTGAGGTTGGGGAGGTGTTGGCGAGGCTGCGGGAGTGAGGTCGGGGAGATGTTGGCGAGGCTGTGGGAGTGAGGTCGGGGAGGTGTTGGTGAGTGTGGGAGTGAGGTCGGTGAGGTGTTGTCGAGTCTGGAAGGTAAGTTGGGGAGGTGTTGGCGAGTCTGTGGGACTGAGGTTGGGGAGGAGTTGGCAAGACTGTGGGAGTGAGGTCGGGCAGGTGTTGGTGAGACTGTGGGAATGATGTCGGGGAGGTGTTGGCGAGTATGTGGGAGTGAGTTCAGGGAAGTGTTGGTGAGTGAGGGATTGAGGTCGGGGAGGTGTTGGTGAGTCTGGGAGTGAGTTCAGGGAAGTGTTGGTGAGTGTGGGAGTGAGGTCGGGGAGGTGTTGTCGAGGCTGAGGGAGTGATGTTGGGGAGGTGTTGGCGTGTCTGGGAGTGGGGTTGGGGAGGAGTTGGCGAGACTGTGGGAGTGAGGTCGGGGAGGTGTTGGCGAGTCTGGGAGTGAGGTCGGGGTGGTTTTGTCAAGACTGTGGGAGTGAGGTTGGTGAGGTGTTGGCGAGGTCGTGGGAGTGATGTCGGAGAGATGTTGGCGAGACTGTGGGAGTGAGGTCGGGGAGATGTTGTCTAGATTGGGGTATTGATGTCGGGGAGGTGTTGGCGAGACTGTGGGAGTGAGGTCAGGGTGGTGTTGGTGAGACTGTGGGAGTGAGTTCGGGGAGGTGTTGGCGAGGCTGTGGGAGTGAGGTCAGGCAGTGTTGGCGAGTCGGAGTGAGGTCGGGGAGGAGTTGGCGAGACTGTGGGAGTGAGGTCGGGGAGGTGTTGGCGAGTCGGAGTGAGGTCGGGTATGTGTTGGCGAGACTATGGGAGTGAGATTGGGGAGGTGTTGGCGAGACTGTTGGAGTGAGGTCGGGGAGGTGTTGGCAAGTCTGTGGGAGTGAGATCGGGGAGGTGTTGGCGAGATTGGGAGCGATGTCGGGGAGGTGTTGGCGAGTCTGAGTGAGGTCGGGGAGCTGTTGGCGGTCTGTGGGAGTGAGATCGGGGAGGTGTTGGCGAGTCTGAGTGAGGTCGGGGAGCTGTTGGTGAGTCTGTGGGAGTGAGGTCGGGGAGGTGTTGGCGAGACTGTGAGCGATGTCGGGGAGGTGTTGGTGAGTGTGGGAGTGAGGTCGGTGAGGTTTTGTCGAGTCTGGGAGTGATGTTGGGGAGGTGTTGGCGAGGCTGCGGGAGTGAGGTCGGGGAGATGTTGGCGAGGCTGTGGGAGTGAGGTCGGGGAGGTGTTGGTGAGTGTGGGAGTGAGGTCAGTGAGGTGTTGTCGAGTCTGGGAGGTAAGTTGGGGAGGTGTTGGCGAGTCTGTGGGACTGAGGTTGGGGAGGAGTTGGCAAGACTGTGGGAGTGAGGTCGGGCAGGTGTTGGTGAGACTGTGGGAATGATGTCGGGGAGGTGTTGGCGAGTCTGTGGGAGTGAGTTCAGGGAAGTGTTGGTGAGTGAGGGATTGAGGTCGGGGAGGTGTTGGTGAGTCTGGGAGTGAGTTCAGGGAAGTGTTGGTGAGTGTGGGAGTGAGGTCGGGGAGGTGTTGGTGAGTGTGGTAGTGAGGTCGGGGAGGTGTTGGTGAGTCTGGGAGTGAGTTCAGGGAAGTGTTGGTGAGTGTGGGAGTGAGGTCGGGGAGGAGTTGGCGAGACTGTGGGAGTGAGGTCAGGGAGGTGTTGGCGAGACCGTGGGCGTGAGGTCAGGGAGGTGTTGGCGAGACTATGGGAGTGATGTCGGGGAGGTGTTGGCGGGTCTGCGGGACTGAGTTCGGGGAGGTGTTGGCGAGTCTGGGAGTGAGGTCGGTGAGGTGTTGTCGAGTCTGGGAGTGATGTCGGGGAGGGGTTGGCGAGTCTGGGAGTGAGATCGGGGAGGTGTTGGCGAGTCTGGGAGTGATGTCGGGGAGGTGTTGGTGAGGCTGCAGGAGTGATGTCGGGGAGGTGTTGGCGAGACTGAGCGTGAGGTCAGGGAGGTGTTGGCGAGTCTGGGAGTGATATCGGGAAGGTGTTGGCGAGGCTGTGGGAGTGAGGTCGGGGAGGTGTTGGCGAGGCTGTGAGAGTGAGGTCAGGGAGGTGTTGGCAAGTCTGGCAGTGAGGTCGGGGAGGTGTTGGTGAGTCTGGGAGTGAGGTCGGGGAGGTGTTGGCGAGTCTGTGGGAGTGAGGTCGGGGAGATGTTGGTGAGTCTGTGGGAGTGAGGTCGGGGAGGTGTTGGCGAGTCTGGGAGTGAGTTCAGGGAGCTGTTGGTGAATGTGGGAGTGAGGTCGGTGAGGTGTTGTCGACTCTGGGAGTGATGTTGGGGAGGTGTTGGTGAGTCTGGGTGTGAGGTCGGGGAGGTGATGGCGAGTCTGTGGGAGTGAGGTCAAGGAGCTGTTGGTGAGTGTGGGAGTGAGGTCGGTGAGGTGTTGTCGAGTCTGGGAGTGATGTTGGGGAGGTGTTGGCGAGGCTGCGGGAGTGAGGTCGGTGAGATGTTGGCGAGGCGGTGGGAGTGAGGTCGGGGAGGTGTTGGTGAGTGTGGGAGTGAGGTCGGTGAGGTGTTGTCGAGTCTGGGAGTGATGTTGGGGAGGTGTTGGCGAGGCTGCGGGAGTGAGGTCGGTGAGATGTTGGCGAGGCTGTGGGAGTGAGGTCGGGGAGGTGTTGGTGAGTGTGGGAGTGAGGTCGGTGAGGTGTTGTCGAGTCTGGGAGGTAAGTTGGGGAGGTGTTGGCGAATCTGTGGGACTGAGGTTGGGGAGGAGTTGGCAAGACTGTGGGAGTGAGGTCGGGCAGGTGTTGGTGAGACTGTGGGAATGATGTCAGGGAGGTGTTGGCGAGTCTGTGGGAGTTAGTTCAGGGAAGTGTTGGTGAGTGTGGGATTGAGGTCGGGGAGGTGTTGGTGAGTCTGGGAGTGAGTTCAGGGAAGTGTTGGTGAGTGTGGGAGTGAGGTCGGGGAGGTGTTGGTGTCTGGGAGTGAGTTCAGGGAAGTGTTGGTGAGTGTGGGAGTGAGGTCGGGGAGGTGTTGTCGAGGCTGTGGGAGTGCTGTTGGGGAGGTGTTGGCGAGTCTGGGAGTGAGGTCGGGGAGGTGTTGACGAGACTGTGGGAGTGAGGTCGGGGAGGTGTTGGCGCGTCTGTGGGAGTGGGGTTGGGGAGGAGTTGGCGAGACTGTGGGAGTGAGGTCGGGAAGGTGTTGGCGAGTCTGGGAGTGAGGTCGGGGAGGTTTTGTCAAGACTGTGGGAGTGAGGTTGGGGAGGTGTTGGCGAGGCTGCGGGAGTGAGGTCGGGGAGATGTTGGCGAGGCTGTGGGAGTGAGGTCGGGGAGGTGTTGGTGAGTGTGGGAGTGAGGTCGGTGAGGTGTTGTCGAGTCTGGAAGGTAAGTTGGGGAGGTGTTGGCAAGTCTGTGGGACTGAGGTTGGGGAGGAGTTGGCAAGACTGTGGGAGTGAGGTCGGGCAGGTGTTGGTGAGACTGTGGGAATGATGTCGGGGAGGTGTTGGCGAGTCTGTGGGAGTGAGTTCAGGGAAGTGTTGGTGAGTGAGGGATTGAGGTCGGGGAGGTGTTGGTGAGTCTGGGAGTGAGTTCAGGGAAGTGTTGGTGAGTGTGGGAATGAGGTCGGGGAGGTGTTGTCGAGGCTGAGGGAGTGATGTTGGGGAGGTGTTGGCGTGTCTGGGAGTGGGGTTGGGGAGGAGTTGGCGAGACTGTGGGAGTGAGGTCGGGGAGGTGTTGGCGAGTCTGGGAGTGAGGTCGGGGTGGTTTTGTCAAGACTGTGGGAGTGAGGTTGGTGAGGTGTTGGCGAGGTCATGGGAGTGATGTCGGAGAGATGTTGGCGAGACTGTGGGAGTGAGGTCGGGGAGATGTTGTCAAGATTGGGGAATTGATGTCGGGGAGGTGTTGGCGAGACTGTGGGAGTGAGGTCAGGGTGGTGTTGGTGAGACTGTGGGAGTGAGTTCGGGGAGGTGTTGGCGAGGCTGTGGGAGTGAGGTCAGGCGGTGTTGGCGAGTCGGAGTGAGGTCGGGGAGGAGTTGGCGAGACTGTGGGAGTGAGGTCGGGGAGGTGTTGGCGAGTCGGAGTGAGGTCGGGTATGTGTTGGCGAGACTATGGGAGTGAGATTGGGGAGGTGTTGGCGAGACTGTTGGAGTGAGGTCGGGGAGGTGTTGGCAAGTCTGTGGGAGTGAGATCGGGGAGGTGTTGGCGAGATTGGGAGCGATGTCGGGGAGGTGTTGGCGAGTCTGAGTGAGGTCGGGGAGCTGTTGGCGGTCTGTGGGAGTGAGATCGGGGAGGTGTTGGCGAGTCTGAGTGAGGTCGGGGAGCTGTTGGTGAGTCTGTGGGAGTGAGGTCGGGGAGGTGTTGGCGAGACTGTGAGCGATGTCGGGGAGGTGTTGGTGAGTGTGGGAGTGAGGTCGGTGAGGTGTTGTCGAGTCTGGGAGTGATGTTGGGGAGGTGTTGGCGAGGCTGCGGGAGTGAGGTCGGGGAGATGTTGGCGAGGCTGTGGGAGTGAGGTCGGGGAGGTGTTGGTGAGTGTGGGAGTGAGGTCAGTGAGGTGTTGTCGAGTCTGGGAGGTAAGTTGGGGAGGTGTTGGCGAGTCTGTGGGACTGAGGTTGGGGAGGAGTTGGCAAGACTGTGGGAGTGAGGTCGGGCAGGTGTTGGTGAGACTGTGGGAATGATGTCGGGGAGGTGTTGGCGAGTCTGTGGGAGTGAGTTCAGGGAAGTGTTGGTGAGTGAGGGATTGAGGTCGGGGAGGTGTTGGTGAGTCTGGGAGTGAGTTCAGGGAAGTGTTGGTGAGTGTGGGAGTGAGGTCGGGGAGGTGTTGGTGTCTGGGAGTGAGTTCAGGGAAGTGTTGGTGAGTGTGGGAGTGAGGTCGGGGAGGTGTTGTCGAGGCTGAGGGAGTGATGTTGGGGAGGTGTTGGCGAGTCTGGGAGTGGGGTTGGGGAGGAGTTGGCGAGACTGTGGGAGTGAGGTCGGGGAGGTGTTGGCGAGTCTGGGAGTGAGGTCGGGGTGGTTTTGTCAAGACTGTGGGAGTGAGGTTGGGGAGGTGTTGGCGAGGTCGTGGGAGTGATGTCGGAGAGATGTTGGCGAGACTGTGGGAGTGAGGTCGGGGAGATGTTGTCTAGATTGGGGGATTGATGTCGGGGTGGTGTTGGCGAGACTGTGGGAGTGAGGTCAGGGTGGTGTTGGTGAGACTGTGGGAGTGAGTTCGGGAAGGTGTTGGCGAGGCTGTGGGAGTGAGGTCAGGCAGTGTTGGCGAGTCGGAGTGAGGTCGGGGAGGAGTTGGCGAGACTGTGGGAGTGAGGTCGGGGAGGTGTTGGCGAGTCGGAGTGAGGTCGGGTAGGTGTTGGCGAGACTATGGGAGTGAGATTGGGGAGGTGTTGGCGAGACTGTTGGAGTGAGGTCGGGGAGGTGTTGGCAAGTCTGTGGGAGTGAGATCGAGGAGGTGTTGGCGAGATTGGGAGCGATGTCGGGGAGGTGTTGGCGAGTCTGAGTGTGGTCGGGGAGCTGTTGGCGGTCTGTGGGAGTGAGATTGGGGAGGTGTTGGCGAGTCTGAGTGAGGTCGGGGAGCTGTTGGTGAGTCTGTGGGAGTGAGGTCGGGGAGGTGTTGGCGAGACTGTGAGCGATGTCGGGGAGGTGTTGGTGAGTGGGGAGTGAGGTCGGTGAGGTGTTGTCGAGTCTGGGAATGATGTTGGGGAGCTGTTGGCGAGGCTGCGGGAGTGAGGTCGGGGAGATGTTGTCGAGACTGGGGGAGTGATGTTGGGGAGGTGTTGGTGAGACTGTGGGAGTGAGGTCAGGGAGGTGTTGGCGAGACTGTGGGAGTGAGGTCAGGGAGGTGTTGGCGAGACTGTGGGAGTGAGATCGGGGAGGTGTTGGCGAGACTGGGAGTGATGTCGGTGAGGTGTTGTCGAGTCTGGGAGTGATGTCGCGGAGGTGTTGGTGAGGCTGTGGGAGTGATGTCAGGGAGGTGTTGGCGAGGCTGTGAGAGTGAGGTCAGGGAGGGGTTGGCGAGTCTGGGAGTGATATCGGGAAGGTGTTGTCGAGGCTGTGGGAATGAGGTCGGGGGGGTGTTGGCCAGACTGTGGGAGTGAGGTCGGGGAGGTGTTGGCGAGTCTGTGGGAGTGAGGTTGGGGAGGTGTTGTTGAGTCTGGGAGTGCTGTCGGGGAGGTGTTGGTGAGACTGTGGGAGTGAGGTCAGGGCGGTGTTGGCGAGACTGTGGGCGTAATGTCAGGGAGGTGTTGGCGAGACTATGGGAGTGATGTCGGGGAGGTGTTGGCGGGTCTGTGGGAGTGAGGTCAGGGAGGTGTTGGCGAGTCTGTGGGAGTGAGGTCGGGGAGGTGTTGGTGAGTCTGGGAGTGAGGTCGGGGAGGTATTGGCGAGACTATGGGAGTGAGGTTGGGGAAGTGTTAGTGAGTCTGGGAGTGAGTTCGGGGAGCTGTTGGCGAGACTGTGGGAGTGAGGTCGGGGAGAGGTTGGCGAGGCTGTGGGACTGAGGTCGGGGAGGAGTTGGCGAGACTGTGGGAGTGATGTCGGGGAGGTGTTGGCAAGTATGTGGGAGTGAGTTCAGGGAAGTGTTGGTGAGTGTGGTAGTGAGGTCGGGGAGGTGTTGGTGAGTCTGGGAGTGAGTTCAGGGAAGTGTTGGTGAGTGTGGGAGTGAGGTCGGGGAGGTGTTGGCGAGACTGTGGGAGTGAGGTCAGGGAGGTGTTGGCGAGACCGTGGGCGTGACGTCAGGGAGGTGTTGGCGAGACTATGGGAGTGATGTCGGGGAGGTGTTGGCGGGTCTGTGGGACTGAGTTCGGGGAGGTGTTGGCGAGTCTGGGAGTGAGGTCGGTGAGGTGTTGTCGAGTCTGGGAATGATGTCGGGGAGGGGTTGGCGAGTCTGGGAGTGAGATCGGGGAGGTGTTGGTGAGTCTGCGAGTGAGATCGGGGAGGTGTTGGCGAGTCTGGGAGTGATGTCGGGGAGGTGTTGGTGAGGCTGCAGGAGTGATGTCGGGGAGGTGTTGGCGAGACTGAGCGTGAGGTCAGGGAGGTGTTGGCGAGTCTGGGAGTGATATCGGGAAGGTGTTGGCGAGGCTGTGGGAGTGAGGTCGGGGAGGTGTTGGCGAGGCTGTGGGAGTGATGTCGGGGAGGTGTTGGCAAGGCTGTGAGAGTGAGGTCAGGGAGGTGTTGGCGAGTCTGGGAGCGATATCGGGAAGGTGTTGGCGAGGCTGTGGGAGTGAGGTCGGGGAGGTGTTGGCGAGACTGTGGGAGTGAGGTCAGGGAGGTGTTGGCGAGACTGTGGGAGTGAGGTCAGGGAGGTGTTGGCGAGACTGTGGGAGTGAGGTCGGGGAGGTGTTGGCGAGACTATGGGAGTGATGTTGCGGAGGTGTTGGCGGGTCTGTGGGAGTGAGGTCAGGGAGGTGTTGGCGAGTCTGTGGGAGTGAGGTCGGGGAGGTGTTGGTGAGTCTGGGAGTGAGGTCGGGGAGGTGTTGGAGAAACTATGGGAGTGAGGTTGGGGAAGTGTTAGTGAGTCTGGGAGTGAGGTCGGGGAGCTGTTGGCGAGACTGTGGGAGTGAGGTCGGGGAGATGTTGGCGAGGCTGTGGGACTGAGGTCGGGGAGGAGTTGGCGAGACTGTGGGAGTGATGTCGGGGAGGTGTTGGCAAGTATGTGGGAGTGAGTTCAGGGAAGTGTTGGTGAGTGTGGTAGTGAGGTCGGGGAGGTGTTGGTGAGTCTGGGAGTGAGTTCAGGGAAGTGTTGGTGAGTGTGGGAGTGAGGTCGGGGAGGAGTTGGCGAGACTGTGGGAGTGAGGTCAGGGAGGTGTTGGCGAGACCGTGGGCGTGAGGTCAGGGAGGTGTTGGCGAGACTATGGGAGTGATGTCGGGGAGGTGTTGGCGGGTCTGCGGGACTGAGTTCGGGGAGGTGTTGGCGAGTCTGGGAGTGAGGTCGGTGAGGTGTTGTCGAGTCTGGGAGTGATGTCGGGGAGGGGTTGGCGAGTCTGGGAGTGAGATCGGGGAGGTGTTGGCGAGTCTGGGAGTGATGTCGGGGAGGTGTTGGTGAGGCTGCAGGAGTGATGTCGGGGAGGTGTTGGCGAGACTGAGCGTGAGGTCAGGGAGGTGTTGGCGAGTCTGGGAGTGATATCGGAAAGGTGTTGGCGAGGCTGTGGGAGTGAGGTCGGGGAGGTGTTGGCGAGGCTGTGAGAGTGAGGTCAGGGAGGTGTTGGCAAGTCTGGCAGTGAGGTCGGGGAGGTGTTGGTGAGTCTGGGAGTGAGGTCGGGGAGGTGTTGGCGAGTCTGTGGGAGTGAGGTCGGGGAGATGTTGGTGAGTCTGTGGGAGTGAGGTCGGGGAGGTGTTGGCGAGTCTGGGAGTGAGGTCAGGGAGCTGTTGGTGAATGTGGGAGTGAGGTCGGTGAGGTGTTGTCGACTCTGGGAGTGATGTTGGGGAGGTGTTGGTGAGTCTGGGTGTGAGGTCGGGGAGGTGATGGCGAGTCTGTGGGAGTGAGGTCAAGGAGCTGTTGGTGAGTGTGGGAGTGAGGTCGGTGAGATGTTGGCGAGGCGGTGGGAGTGAGGTCGGGGAGGTGTTGGTGAGTGTGGGAGTGAGGTCGGTGAGGTGTTGTCGAGTCTGGGAGTGATGTTGGGGAGGTGTTGGCGAGGCTGCGGGAGTGAGGTCGGTGAGATGTTGGCGAGGCTGTGGGAGTGAGGTCGGGGAGGTGTTGGTGAGTGTGGGAGTGAGGTCGGTGAGGTGTTGTCGAGTCTGGGAGGTAAGTTGGGGAGGTGTTGGCGAGTCTGTGGGACTGAGGTTGGGGAGGAGTTGGCAAGACTGTGGGAGTGAGGTCGGGCAGGTGTTGGTGAGACTGTGGGAATGATGTCAGGGAGGTGTTGGCGAGTCTGTGGGAGTGAGTTCAGGGAAGTGTTGGTGAGTGTGGGATTGAGGTCGGGGAGGTGTTGGTGAGTCTGGGAGTGAGTTCAGGGAAGTGTTGGTGAGTGTGGGAGTGAGGTCGGGGAGGTGTTGGTGTCTGGGAGTGAGTTCAGGGAAGTGTTGGTGAGTGTGGGAGTGAGGTCGGGGAGGTGTTGTCGAGGCTGTGGGAGTGATGTTGGGGAGGTGTTGGCGAGTCTGGGAGTGAGGTCGGGGAGGTGTTGACGAGACTGTGGGAGTGAGGTCGGGGAGGTGTTGGCGCGTCTGTGGGAGTGGGGTTGGGGAGGAGTTGGCGAGACTGTGGGAGTGAGGTCGGGAAGGTGTTGGCGAGTCTGGGAGTGAGGTCGGGGAGGTTTTGTCAAGACTGTGGGAGAGAGGTTGGGGAGGTGTTGGCGAGGCTGCGGGAGTGAGGTCGGGGAGATGTTGGCGAGGCTGTGGGAGTGAGGTCGGGGAGGTGTTGGTGAGTGTGGGAGTGAGGTCGGTGAGGTGTTGTCGAGTCTGGAAGGTAAGTTGGGGAGGTGTTGGCGAGTCTGTGGGACTGAGGTTGGGGAGGAGTTGGCAAGACTGTGGGAGTGAGGTCGGGCAGGTGTTGGTGAGACTGTGGGAATGATGTCGGGGAGGTGTTGGCGAGTCTGTGGGAGTGAGTTCAGGGAAGTGTTGGTGAGTGTGGGAGTGAGGTCGGGGAGGTGTTGTCGAGGCTGAGGGAGTGATGTTGGGGAGGTGTTGGCGAGTCTGGGAGTGGGGTTGGGGAGGAGTTGGCGAGACTGTGGGAGTGAGGTCGGGGAGGTGTTGGCGAGTCTGGGAGTGAGGTCGGGGTGGTTTTGTCAAGACTGTGGGAGTGAGGTTGGGGAGGTGTTGGCGAGGTCGTGGGAGTGATGTCGGAGAGATGTTGGCGAGACTGTGGGAGTGAGGTCGGGGAGATGTTGTCAAGATTGGGGGATTGATGTCGGGGAGGTGTTGGCGAGACTGTGGGAGTGAGGTCAGGGTGGTGTTGGTGAGACTGTGGGAGTGAGTTCGGGAAGGTGTTGGCGAGGCTGTGGGAGTGAGGTCAGGCAGTGTTGGCGAGTCGGAGTGAGGTCGGGGAGGAGTTGGCGAGACTGTGGGAGTGAGGTCGGGGAGGTGTTGGCGAGTCGGAGTGAGGTCGGGTAGGTGTTGGCGAGACTATGGGAGTGAGATTGGGGAGGTGTTGGCGAGACTGTTGGAGTGAGGTCGGGGAGGTGTTGGCAAGTCTGTGGGAGTGAGATCGAGGAGGTGTTGGCGAGATTGGGAGCGATGTCGGGGAGGTGTTGGCGAGTCTGAGTGTGGTCGGGGAGCTGTTGGCGGTCTGTGGGAGTGAGATTGGGGAGGTGTTGGCGAGTCTGAGTGAGGTCGGGGAGCTGTTGGTGAGTCTGTGGGAGTGAGGTCGGGGAGGTGTTGGCGAGACTGTGAGCGATGTCGGGGAGGTGTTGGTGAGTGGGGAGTGAGGTCGGTGAGGTGTTGTCGAGTCTGGGAGTGATGTTGGGGAGCTGTTGGCGAGGCTGCGGGAGTGAGGTCGGGGAGATGTTGTCGAGACTGGGGGAGTGATGTTGGGGAGGTGTTGGTGAGACTGTGGGAGTGAGGTCAGGGAGGTGTTGGCGAGACTGTGGGAGTGAGGTCAGGGAGGTGTTGGCGAGACTGTGGGAGTGAGATCGGGGAGGTGTTGGCGAGACTGGGAGTGATGTCGGTGAGGTGTTGTCGAGTCTGGGAGTGATGTCGCGGAGGTGTTGGTGAGGCTGTGGGAGTGATGTCAGGGAGGTGTTGGCGAGGCTGTGAGAGTGAGGTCAGGGAGGGGTTGGCGAGTCTGGGAGTGATATCGGGAAGGTGTTGTCGAGGCTGTGGGAATGAGGTCGGGGGGGTGTTGGCCAGACTGTGGGAGTGAGGTCGGGGAGGTGTTGGCGAGTCTGTGGGAGTGAGGTTGGGGAGGTGTTGTTGAGTCTGGGAGTGCTGTCGGGGAGGTGTTGGTGAGACTGTGGGAGTGAGGTCAGGGCGGTGTTGGCGAGACTGTGGGCGTAATGTCAGGGAGGTGTTGGCGAGACTATGGGAGTGATGTCGGGGAGGTGTTGGCGGGTCTGTGGGAGTGAGGTCAGGGAGGTGTTGGCGAGTCTGTGGGAGTGAGGTCGGGGAGGTGTTGGTGAGTCTGGGAGTGAGGTCGGGGAGGTATTGGCGAGACTATGGGAGTGAGGTTGGGGAAGTGTTAGTGAGTCTGGGAGTGAGTTCGGGGAGCTGTTGGCGAGACTGTGGGAGTGAGGTCGGGGAGAGGTTGGCGAGGCTGTGGGACTGAGGTCGGGGAGGAGTTGGCGAGACTGTGGGAGTGATGTCGGGGAGGTGTTGGCAAGTATGTGGGAGTGAGTTCAGGGAAGTGTTGGTGAGTGTGGTAGTGAGGTCGGGGAGGTGTTGGTGAGTCTGGGAGTGAGTTCAGGGAAGTGTTGGTGAGTGTGGGAGTGAGGTCGGGGAGGTGTTGGCGAGACTGTGGGAGTGAGGTCAGGGAGGTGTTGGCGAGACCGTGGGCGTGACGTCAGGGAGGTGTTGGCGAGACTATGGGAGTGATGTCGGGGAGGTGTTGGCGGGTCTGTGGGACTGAGTTCGGGGAGGTGTTGGCGAGTCTGGGAGTGAGGTCGGTGAGGTGTTGTCGAGTCTGGGAATGATGTCGGGGAGGGGTTGGCGAGTCTGGGAGTGAGATCGGGGAGGTGTTGGTGAGTCTGCGAGTGAGATCGGGGAGGTGTTGGCGAGTCTGGGAGTGATGTCGGGGAGGTGTTGGTGAGGCTGCAGGAGTGATGTCGGGGAGGTGTTGGCGAGACTGAGCGTGAGGTCAGGGAGGTGTTGGCGAGTCTGGGAGTGATATCGGGAAGGTGTTGGCGAGGCTGTGGGAGTGAGGTCGGGGAGGTGTTGGCGAGGCTGTGGGAGTGATGTCGGGGAGGTGTTGGCAAGGCTGTGAGAGTGAGGTCAGGGAGGTGTTGGCGAGTCTGGGAGCGATATCGGGAAGGTGTTGGCGAGGCTGTGGGAGTGAGGTCGGGGAGGTGTTGGCGAGACTGTGGGAGTGAGGTCAGGGAGGTGTTGGCGAGACTGTGGGAGTGAGGTCAGGGAGGTGTTGGCGAGACTGTGGGAGTGAGGTCGGGGAGGTGTTGGCGAGACTATGGGAGTGATGTTGCGGAGGTGTTGGCGGGTCTGTGGGAGTGAGGTCAGGGAGGTGTTGGCGAGTCTGTGGGAGTGAGGTCGGGGAGGTGTTGGTGAGTCTGGGAGTGAGGTCGGGGAGGTGTTGGAGAAACTATGGGAGTGAGGTTGGGGAAGTGTTAGTGAGTCTGGGAGTGAGGTCGGGGAGCTGTTGGCGAGACTGTGGGAGTGAGGTCGGGGAGATGTTGGCGAGGCTGTGGGACTGAGGTCGGGGAGGAGTTGGCGAGACTGTGGGAGTGATGTCGGGGAGGTGTTGGCAAGTATGTGGGAGTGAGTTCAGGGAAGTGTTGGTGAGTGTGGTAGTGAGGTCGGGGAGGTGTTGGTGAGTCTGGGAGTGAGTTCAGGGAAGTGTTGGTGAGTGTGGGAGTGAGGTCGGGGAGGAGTTGGCGAGACTGTGGGAGTGAGGTCAGGGAGGTGTTGGCGAGACCGTGGGCGTGAGGTCAGGGAGGTGTTGGCGAGACTATGGGAGTGATGTCGGGGAGGTGTTGGCGGGTCTGCGGGACTGAGTTCGGGGAGGTGTTGGCGAGTCTGGGAGTGAGGTCGGTGAGGTGTTGTCGAGTCTGGGAGTGATGTCGGGGAGGGGTTGGCGAGTCTGGGAGTGAGATCGGGGAGGTGTTGGCGAGTCTGGGAGTGATGTCGGGGAGGTGTTGGTGAGGCTGCAGGAGTGATGTCGGGGAGGTGTTGGCGAGACTGAGCGTGAGGTCAGGGAGGTGTTGGCGAGTCTGGGAGTGATATCGGAAAGGTGTTGGCGAGGCTGTGGGAGTGAGGTCGGGGAGGTGTTGGCGAGGCTGTGAGAGTGAGGTCAGGGAGGTGTTGGCAAGTCTGGCAGTGAGGTCGGGGAGGTGTTGGTGAGTCTGGGAGTGAGGTCGGGGAGGTGTTGGCGAGTCTGTGGGAGTGAGGTCGGGGAGATGTTGGTGAGTCTGTGGGAGTGAGGTCGGGGAGGTGTTGGCGAGTCTGGGAGTGAGGTCAGGGAGCTGTTGGTGAATGTGGGAGTGAGGTCGGTGAGGTGTTGTCGACTCTGGGAGTGATGTTGGGGAGGTGTTGGTGAGTCTGGGTGTGAGGTCGGGGAGGTGATGGCGAGTCTGTGGGAGTGAGGTCAAGGAGCTGTTGGTGAGTGTGGGAGTGAGGTCGGTGAGATGTTGGCGAGGCGGTGGGAGTGAGGTCGGGGAGGTGTTGGTGAGTGTGGGAGTGAGGTCGGTGAGGTGTTGTCGAGTCTGGGAGTGATGTTGGGGAGGTGTTGGCGAGGCTGCGGGAGTGAGGTCGGTGAGATGTTGGCGAGGCTGTGGGAGTGAGGTCGGGGAGGTGTTGGTGAGTGTGGGAGTGAGGTCGGTGAGGTGTTGTCGAGTCTGGGAGGTAAGTTGGGGAGGTGTTGGCGAGTCTGTGGGACTGAGGTTGGGGAGGAGTTGGCAAGACTGTGGGAGTGAGGTCGGGCAGGTGTTGGTGAGACTGTGGGAATGATGTCAGGGAGGTGTTGGCGAGTCTGTGGGAGTGAGTTCAGGGAAGTGTTGGTGAGTGTGGGATTGAGGTCGGGGAGGTGTTGGTGAGTCTGGGAGTGAGTTCAGGGAAGTGTTGGTGAGTGTGGGAGTGAGGTCGGGGAGGTGTTGGTGTCTGGGAGTGAGTTCAGGGAAGTGTTGGTGAGTGTGGGAGTGAGGTCGGGGAGGTGTTGTCGAGGCTGTGGGAGTGATGTTGGGGAGGTGTTGGCGAGTCTGGGAGTGAGGTCGGGGAGGTGTTGACGAGACTGTGGGAGTGAGGTCGGGGAGGTGTTGGCGCGTCTGTGGGAGTGGGGTTGGGGAGGAGTTGGCGAGACTGTGGGAGTGAGGTCGGGAAGGTGTTGGCGAGTCTGGGAGTGAGGTCGGGGAGGTTTTGTCAAGACTGTGGGAGTGAGGTTGGGGAGGTGTTGGCGAGGCTGCGGGAGTGAGGTCGGGGAGATGTTGGCGAGGCTGTGGGAGTGAGGTCGGGGAGGTGTTGGTGAGTGTGGGAGTGAGGTCGGTGAGGTGTTGTCGAGTCTGGAAGGTAAGTTGGGGAGGTGTTGGCGAGTCTGTGGGACTGAGGTTGGGGAGGAGTTGGCAAGACTGTGGGAGTGAGGTCGGGCAGGTGTTGGTGAGACTGTGGGAATGATGTCGGGGAGGTGTTGGCGAGTCTGTGGGAGTGAGTTCAGGGAAGTGTTGGTGAGTGAGGGATTGAGGTCGGGGAGGTGTTGGTGAGTCTGGGAGTGAGTTCAGGGAAGTGTTGGTGAGTGTGGGAGTGAGGTCGGGGAGGTGTTGGTGTCTGGGAGTGAGTTCAGGTAAGTGTTGGTGAGTGTGGGAGTGAGGTCGGGGAGGTGTTGTCGAGGCTGAGGGAGTGATGTTGGGGAGGTGTTGGCGTGTCTGGGAGTGGGGTTAGGGAGGAGTTGGCGAGACTGTGGGAGTGAGGTCGGGGAGGTGTTGGCGAGTCTGGGAGTGAGGTCGGGGTGGTTTTGTCAAGACTGTGGGAGTGAGGTTGGTGAGGTGTTGGCGAGGTCGTGGGAGTGATGTCGGAGAGATGTTGGCGAGACTGTGGGAGTGAGGTCGGGGAGATGTTGTCAAGATTGGGGAATTGATGTCGGGGAGGTGTTGGCGAGACTGTGGGAGTGAGGTCAGGGTGGTGTTGGTGAGACTGTGGGAGTGAGTTCGGGGAGGTGTTGGCGAGGCTGTGGGAGTGAGGTCAGGCAGTGTTGGCGAGTCGGAGTGAGGTCGGGGAGGAGTTGGCGAGACTGTGGGAGTGAGGTCGGGGAGGTGTTGGCGAGTCGGAGTGAGGTCGGGTATGTGTTGGCGAGACTATGGGAGTGAGATTGGGGAGGTGTTGGCGAGACTGTTGGAGTGAGGTCGGGGAGGTGTTGGCAAGTCTGTGGGAGTGAGATCGGGGAGGTGTTGGCGAGTCTGAGTGAGGTCGGGGAGCTGTTGGTGAGTCTGTGGGAGTGAGGTCGGGGAGGTGTTGGCGAGACTGTGAGCGATGTCGGGGAGGTGTTGGTGAGTGTGGGAGTGAGGTCGGTGAGGTGTTGTCGAGTCTGGGAGTGATGTTGGGGAGGTGTTGGCGAGGCTGCGGGAGTGAGGTCGGGGAGATGTTGGCGAGGCTGTGGGAGTGAGGTCGGGGAGGTGTTGGTGAGTGTGGGAGTGAGGTCAGTGAGGTGTTGTCGAGTCTGGGAGGTAAGTTGGGGAGGTGTTGGCGAGTCTGTGGGACTGAGGTTGGGGAGGAGTTGGCAAGACTGTGGGAGTGAGGTCGGGGAGATGTTGTCGAGACTGGGGGAGTGATGTTGGGGAGGTGTTGGTGAGACTGTGGGAGTGAGGTCAGGGAGGTGTTGGCGAGACTGTGGGAGTGAGGTCAGGGAGGTGTTGGCGAGACTGCGGGAGTGAGATCGGGGAGGTGTTGGCGAGACTGGGAGTGATGTCGGTGAGGTGTTGTCGAGTCTGGGAGTGATGTCGCGGAGGTGTTGGTGAGGCTGTGGGAGTGACGTCAGGGAGGTGTTGGCGAGGCTGTGAGAGTGAGGTCAGGGAGGGGTTGGCGAGTCTGGGAGTGATATCGGGAAGGTGTTGGCGAGGCTGTGGGAATGAGGTCGGGGGGGTGTTGGCCAGACTGTGGGAGTGAGGTCGGGGAGGTGTTGGCGAGTCTGTGGGAGTGAGGTTGGGGAGGTGTTGTTGAGTCTGGGAGTGCTGTCGGGGAGGTGTTGGTGAGACTGTGGGAGTGAGGTCAGGGCGGTGTTGGCGAGACTGTGGGCGTAATGTCAGGGAGGTGTTGGCGAGACTATGGGAGTGATGTCGGGGAAGTGTTGGCGGGTCTGTGGGAGTGAGGTCAGGGAGGTGTTGGCGAGTCTGTGGGAGTGAGGTCGGGGAGGTGTTGGTGAGTCTGGGAGTGAGGTCGGGGAGGTGTTGGCGAGACTATGGGAGTGAGGTTGGGGAAGTGTTAGTGAGTCTGGGAGTGAGTTCGGGGAGCTGTTGGCGAGACTGTGGGAGTGAGGTCGGGGAGAGGTTGGCGAGGCTGTGGGACTGAGGTCGGGGAGGAGTTGGCGAGACTGTGGGAGTGATGTCGGGGAGGTGTTGGCAAGTATGTGGGAGTGAGTTCAGGGAAGTGTTGGTGAGTGTGGTAGTGAGGTCGGGGAGGTGTTGGTGAGTCTGGGAGTGAGTTCAGGGAAGTGTTGGTGAGTGTGGGAGTGAGGTCGGGGAGGTGTTGGCGAGACTGTGGGAGTGAGGTCAGGGAGGTGTTGGCGAGACCGTGGGCGTGAGGTCAGGGAGGTGTTGGCGAGACTATGGGAGTGATGTCGGGGAGGTGTTGGCGGGTCTGTGGGACTGAGTTCGGGGAGGTGTTGGCGAGTCTGGGAGTGAGGTCGGTGAGGTGTTGTCGAGTCTGGGAATGATGTCGGGGAAGGGTTGGCGAGTCTGGGAGTGAGATCGGGGAGGTGTTGGTGAGTCTGCGAGTGAGATCGGGGAGGTGTTGGCGAGTCTGGGAGTGATGTCGGGGAGGTGTTGGTGAGGCTGCAGGAGTGATGTCGGGGAGGTGTTGGCGAGACTGAGCGTGAGGTCAGGGAGGTGTTGGCGAGTCTGGGAGTGATATCGGGAAGGTGTTGGCGAGGTTGTGGGAGTGAGGTCGGGGAGGTGTTGGCGAGGCTGTGAGAGTGAGGTCAGGGAGGTGTTGGCAAGTCTGGCAGTGAGGTCGGGGAGGTGTTGGTGAGTCTGGGAGTGAGGTCGGGGAGGTGTTGGCGACTCTGTGGGAGTGAGGTCGGGGAGATGTTGGTGAGTCTGTGGGAGTGAGGTCGGGGAGGTGTTGGCGAGTCTGGGAGTGAGGTCAGGGAGCTGTTGGTGAGTGTGGGAGTGAGGTCGGTGAGGTGTTGTCGAGTCTGGGAGTGATGTTGGGGAGGTGTTGGCGAGGCTGCGGGAGTGAGGTCGGTGAGATGTTGGCGAGGCTGTGGGAGTGAGGTCGGTGAGGTGTTGTCGAGTCTGGGAGGTAAGTTGGGGAGGTGTTGGCGAGTCTCTGGGACTGAGGTTGGGGAGGAGTTGGCAAGACTGTGGGAGTGAGGTCGGGCAGGTGTTGGTGAGCCTGGGAATGATGTCGGGGAGGTGTTGGCGAGTCTGTGGGAGTGAGTTCAGGGAAGTGTTGGTGAGTGTGGGATTGAGGTCAGGGAGGTGTTGGTGAGTCTGGGAGTGAGTTCAGGGAAGTGTTGGTGAGTGTGGGAGTGAGGTCGGGAAGGTGTTGGTGTCTGGGAGTGAGTTCAGGGAAGTGTTGGTGAGTGTGGGAGTGAGGTCGGGGAGGTGTTGTGGAGGCTGTGGGAGTGATGTTGGGGAGGTGTTGGCGAGTCTGGGAGTGAGGTCGAGGAGGTTTTGTCAAGACTGTGGGAGTGAGGTTGGGGAGGTGTTGGCGAGGTCGTGGGAGTGATGTCGGAGAGATGTTGGCGAGACTGTGGGAGTGAGGTTGGGGAGATGTTGTCGAGATTGGGGGATTGATGTCGGGGAGGTGTTGGCGAGACTGTGGGAGTGAGGTCAGGGTGGTGTTGGTGAGACTGTGGGAGTGAGGTCGGGGAGGTGTTGGCGAGGCTGTGAGAGTGAGGTTAGGGAGGTGTTGGCAAGTCTGGCAGTGAGGTCGGGGAGGTGTTGGTGAGTCTGGGAGTGAGGTCGGGGAGGTGTTGGCGAGTCTGTGGGAGTGAGGTCGGGGAGATGTTGGTGAGTCTGTGGGAGTGAGGTCGGGGAGGTGTTGGCGAGTCTGGGAGTGAGGTCAGGGAGCTGTTGGTGAGTGTGAGAGTGAGGTCGGTGAGGTGTTGTCGAGTCTGGGAGTGATGTTGGGGAGGTGTTGGCGAGGCTGCGGGAGTGAGGTCGGTGAGATGTTGGCGAGGCTGTGGGAGTGAGGTCGGGGAGGTGTTGGTGAGTGTGGGAGTGAGGTCGGTGAGGTGTTGTCGAGTCTGGGAGGTAAGTTGGGGAGGTGTTGGCGAGTCTGTGGGACTGAGGTTGGGGAGGAGTTGGCAAGACTGTGGGAGTGAGGTCGGGGAGGTGTTGGCGAGTCGGAGTGAGGTCGGGTAGGTGTTGGCGAGACTATGGGAGTGAGATTGGGGAGGTGTTGGCGAGACTGTTGGAGTGAGGTCGGGGAGGTGTTGGCGAGGCTGTGGGAGTGAGGTCAGGCAGTGTTGGCGAGTCGGAGTGAGGTCGGGGAGGAGTTGGCGAGACTGTCGGAGTGAGGTCGGGGTGGTGTTGGCGAGTCGGAGTGAGGTCGGGTAGGTGTTGGCGAGACTATGGGAGTGAGATTGGGGAGGTGTTGGCGAGACTGTTGGAGTGAGGTCGGGCAGGTGTTGGCAAGTCTGTGGGAGTGAGATCGGGGAGTTGTTGGCGAGATTGGGAGCGATGTCGGGGAGGTGTTGGCGAGTCTGAGTGAGGTCGGGGAGCTGTTGGCGGTTTGTGGGAGTGAGATCGGGGAGGTGTTAGCGAGTCTGAGTGAGGTCGGGGAGCTGTTGGTGAGTCTGTGGGAGTGAGGTCGGGGAGGTGTTGGCGAGACTGTGAGCGATGTCGGGGAGGTGTTGTTGAGTGTGGGAGTGAGGTCGGTGAGGTGTTGTCGAGTCTGGGAGTGATGTTGGGGAGGTGTTGGCGAGACTGTGGGAGTGAGGTCGGGGAGGTGTTGGTGAGTGTGGGAGTGAGGTCGGTGAGGTGTTGTCGAGTCTGGGAGATAAGTTGGGGAGGTGTTGGCGAGTCTGTGGGACTGAGGTTGGGGAGGAATTGGCAAGACTGTGGGAGTGAGGTCGGGCAGGTGTTGGTGAGACTGTGGGAATGATGTCGGGGATGTGTTGGCGAGTCTGTGGGAGTGAGTTCAGGGAAGTGTTGGTGAGTGTGGGATTGAGGTCGGGGAGGTGTTGGTGAGTCTGGGAGTGAGTTCAGGGAAGTGTTGGTGAGTGTGGGAGTGAGGTCGGGGAGGTGTTGGTGTCTGGGAGTGAGTTCAGGGAAATGTTGGTGAGTGGGGAGTGAGGTCGGTGAGATGTTGTCGAGTCTGGGAGTGATGTTGGGGAGATGTTGGCGAGGCTGCGGGAGTGAGGTCGGGGAGATGTTGGCGAGGCTGTGGGAGTGAGGTCGGGGAGGTGTTGGTGAGTGTGGGAGTGAGGTCAGTGAGGTGTTGTCGAGTCTGGGAGGTAAGTTGGGGAAGAGTTGGCAAGACCGTGGGAGTGAGGTCGGGCAGGTGTTGGTGAGACTGTGGGAATGATGTCGGGGAGGTGTTGGCGAGTCTGTGGGAGTGAGTTCAGAAAAGTGTCGGTGAGTGTGGGAGTGAGGTCGGGGAGGTGTTGGTGAGTCTGGGAGTGAGTTCAGGGAAGTGTTGGTGAGTGTGGGAGTGAGGTCGGGGAGGTGTTGTCGAGGCTGTGGGAGTGATGTTGGGGAGGTGTTGGCGAGTCCGGGAGTGAGGTCGGGGAGGTGTTGGCGAGACTGTGGCAGTGAGGTCGGGGAGGTGTTGGCGAGTCTGGGAGTGAGGTCGGGGAGGTGTTGGCGAGACTGTGGGAGTGAGGTCGGTGAGATTTTGGCGCGTCTGTGGGAGTGGGGTTGGGGAGGAGTTGGCGAGACTGTGGGAGTGAGGTCGGGGTGGTGTTGGCGAGTCTGGGAGTGAGGTCGGGGAGGTTTTGTCAAGACTGTGGGAGTGAGGTTGGGGAGGTGTTGGCGAGGTCGTGGGAGTGATGTCGGAGAGATGTTGGCGAGACTGTGGGAGTGAGGTCGGGGAGATGTTGTCGAGACTGGGGGATTGATGTCGGGGAGGTGTTGGCGAGACTGTGGGAGTGAGGTCAGGGAGATGTTGTCGAGACTGGGGGATTGATGTCGGGGAGGTGTTGGCGAGACTGTGGGAGTGAGTTCGGGGAGGTGATGGCGAGGCTGTGGGAGTGAGGTCAGGCGGTGTTGGCGAGTCGGAGTGAGGTCGGGGAGGAGTTGGCGCGACTGTGGGAGTGAGGTCGGGGAGGAGTTGGCGAGTCGGAGTGAGGTCGGGGAGGTGTTGGCGAGTCGGAGTGAGGTCGGGGAGGTGTTGGCGAGTCTGTGGGAGTGAGATCGGGGAGGTGTTGGCGAGATTGGGAGCGATGTCGGGGAGGTGTTGGCGAGTCTGAGTGAGGTCGGGGAGCTGTTGGCGAGTCTGTGGGAGTGAGATCGGGGAGGTGTTGGCGAGTCTGAGTGAGGTCGGGCAGCTGTTGGTGAGGGGGTGAGGACAGGGAGGCGTTGGCAAGACTGGGAGCGATGTCGGGGAGGTGTTGGCGAGTCTGTGGGACTGAGGTCAGGGAGGAGTTGGCGAGACTGTGGGAGTGAGGTCGGGCAGGTGTTGGTGAGGGAGTGAGGTCAGGGAGGCGTTGGCGAGTCTGGGAGTGAGGTCGGGGAGGAGTTGGTGAGACTGTGGGAGTAAGATCGGTGAGATCTTGGCGCGTCTGTGGGAGTGGGGTCGGGGAGGTGTTGGCGAGTCTGGGAGTGAGGTCGGGGAGATGTTGGCGAGACTGTGGGAGCGAGGTCGGGGAGGTGTTGTCGGGTCTGGGAGTGAGGTCAGGGAGGTGTTGTCGGGTCTGGGAGCGAGGTCGGGGAGGTGTTGTCGGGTCTGGGAGTGAGGTCGGGGAGGTGTTGGCAAGTCTGGGAGTGATGTCGGGGAGGTGTTGGCGAGACTGTGGGAGTGAGGTCGGGGAGGTGTTGGCGAGACTGTGGGAGTGAGGTTGGGGAGGTGTTGGCGGGTCTGTGGGAGTGAGGTCGGGGAGGTGTTGGCGAGTCAGTGGGAGTGAGGTCGGGGAGGTGTTGGTGAGATTGTGGGAGTGATGTCGGGGAGGTGTTGGCGAGTTTGTGGGAGTGAGTTCAGGGAAGCGTTGGTGAGTGTGGAAGTGAGGTCGGGGAGGTGTTGGTGAGTGTGGGAGTGACGTCGGGGAGGTGTTGGCGAGACTGTGGGAGTGAAGTCGGGGAGGTGTTGGCGAGACTGTGGGAGTGAGATAGGGGAGGTGTTGGTGAGTCTGTGGGAGTTAGGTCGGGGAGGTGTTGGCAAGACTGTGGGAGTGAGGACGGGGAGGTGTTGGCGAGACTGTGGGAGTGAGTTCGGGGAAGTGTTGGTGAGTCTGTGGGAGTGAGGTCGGGGAGGTGTTGGTGGGTGTGGGAGTGAGGTCGGTGAGGTGTTGTCGAGTCTGGGAGTGATGTCGGGGAGGTGTTGGTGAGACTGTGGGAGTGAGGTCGGGGAGATGTTGGTGAGTCTGTGGGAGTGATGTCGGGCAGGTGTTGGCGAGACTGGGGGTGAGGTCGGGGAGGTGTTGGCGAGTCTGGGAGTGATATCGGGGAGGTGTTGGCGAGTCTGGCAGTGAGGTCGGTGAGGTGTTGTCGAGTTTGGGAGTGTTGTCGGGGAGCTGTTGGTGAGGCTGTGGGAGTGATGTCGGGGAGGTGTTGGCAAGGCTGTGAGAGTGAGGTCAGGGAGGTGTTGGCGAGTCTGGGAGCGATATCGGGAAGGTGTTGGCGAGGCTGTGGGAGTGAGGTCGGGGAGGTGTTGGCGAGACTGTGGGAGTGAGGTCGGGGAGGTGTTGGCGAGACTATGGGAGTGATGTTGCGGAGGTGTTGGCGGGTCTGTGGGAGTGAGGTCAGGGAGGTGTTGGCGAGTCTGTGGGAGTGAGGTCAGGGAGGTGTTGGTGAGTATGGGAGTGAGGTCGGGGAGGTGTTGGAGAAACTATGGGAGTGAGGTTGGGGAAGTGTTAGTGAGTCTGGGAGTGAGGTCGGGGAGCTGTTGGCGAGACTGTGGGAGTGAGGTCGGGGAGATGTTGGCGAGGCTGTGGGACTGAGGTCGGGGAGGAGTTGGCGAGACTGTGGGAGTGATGTCGGGGAGGTGTTGGCAAGTATGTGGGAGTGAGTTCAGGGAAGTGTTGGTGAGTGTGGTAGTGAGGTCGGGGAGGTGTTGGTGAGTCTGGGAGTGAGTTCAGGGAAGTGTTGGTGAGTGTGGGAGTGAGGTCGGGGAGGTGTTGGCGAGACTGTGGGAGTGAGGTCAGGGAGGTGTTGGCGAGACCGTGGGCGTGAGGTCAGGGAGGTGTTGGCGAGACTATGGGAGTGATGTCGGGGAGGTGTTAGCGGGTCTGCGGGACTGAGTTCGGGGAGGTGTTGGCGAGTCTGGGAGTGAGGTCGGTGAGGTGTTGTCGAGTCTGGGAGTGATGTCGGGGAGGGGTTGGCGAGTCTGGGAGTGAGATCGGGGAGGTGTTGGCGAGTCTGGGAGTGATGTCGGGGAGGTGTTGGTGAGGCTGCAGGAGTGATGTCGGGGAGGTGTTGGCGAGACTGAGCGTGAGGTCAGGGAGGTGTTGGCGAGTCTGGGAGTGATATCGGGAAGGTGTTGGCGAGGCTGTGGGAGTGAGGTCGGGGAGGTGTTGGCGAGGCTGTGAGAGTGAGGTCAGGGAGGTGTTGGCAAGTCTGGCAGTGAGGTCGGGGAGGTGTTGGTGAGTCTGGGAGTGAGGTCGGGGAGGTGTTGGCGACTCTGTGGGAGTGAGGTCGGGGAGATGTTGGTGAGTCTGTGGGAGTGAGGTCGGGGAGGTGTTGGCGAGTCTGGGAGTGAGGTCAGGGAGCTGTTGGTGAGTGTGGGAGTGAGGTCGGTGAGGTGTTGTCGAGTCTGGGAGTGATGTTGGGGAGGTGTTGGCGAGGCTGCGGGAGTGAGGTCGGTGAGATGTTGGCGAGGCTGTGGGAGTGAGGTCGGGGAGGTGTTGGTGAGTGTGGGAGTGAGGTCGGTGAGGTGTTGTCGAGTCTGGGAGGTAAGTTGGGGAGGTGTTGGCGAGTCTGTGGGACTGAGGTTGGGGAGGAGTTGGCAAGACTGTGGGAGTGAGGTCGGGCAGGTGTTGGTGAGACTGGGAATGATGTCGGGGAGGTGTTGGCGAGTCTGTGGGAGTGAGTTCAGGGAAGTGTTGGTGAGTGTGGGATTGAGGTTGGGGAGGTGTTGGTGAGTCTGGGAGTGAGTTCAGGGAAGTGTTGGTGAGTGTGGGAGTGAGGTCGGGGAGGTGTTGGTGTCTGGGAGTGAGTTCAGGGAAGTGTTGGTGAGTGTGGGAGTGAGGTCGGGGAGGTGTTGTCGAGGCTGTGGGAGTGATGTTGGGGAGGTGTTGGCGAGTCTGGGAGTGAGGTCGGGGAGGTGTTGGCGACACTGTGGGAGTGAGGTCGGGGAGGTGTTGGCGCGTCTGTGGGAATGGGGTTGGGGAGGAGTTGGCGAGACTGTGGGAGTGAGGTCGGGGAGGTGTTGGCGAGTCTGGGAGTGAGGTCGAGGAGGTTTTGTCAAGACTGTGGGAGTGAGGTTGGGGAGGTGTTGGCGAGGTCGTGTGAGTGATGTCGGAGAGATGTTGGAGAGACTGTGGGAGTGAGGTTGGGGAGATGTTGTCGAGATTGGGGGATTGATGTCGGGGAGGTGTTGGCGAGACTGTGGGAGTGAGGTCAGCGTGGTGTTGGTGAGACTGTGGGAGTGAGGTCGGGGAGGTGTTGGCGAGGCTGTGAGAGTGAGGTCAGGGAGGTGTTGGCAAGTCTGGCAGTGAGGTCGGGGAGGTGTTGGTGAGTCTGGGAGTGAGGTCGGGGAGGTGTTGGCGAGTCTGTGGGAGTGAGGTCGGGGAGATGTTGGTGAGTCTGTGGGAGTGATGTCGGGGAGGTGTTGGCGAGTCTCAGTGAGGTCGGGGAGCTGTTGGCGAGTCTGTGGGAGCGATATCGGGGAGGTGTTGGCGAGCCTGGGAGTGAGGTCGGTGAGGTATTGTCGAGTCTGGGAGTGATGTCGGGGAGATGTTGGTGAGGCTGTGGGAGTGAGGTCGGGGAGGTGTTGGCGAGACTGTGGGAGTGAGGTCGGGGAGGTGTTGGCGAGACTGTGGGAGTGAGGTCGGGGAGGTGTTGGCGAGACTGTGGGAGTGAGGTCGGGGAGGTGTTGTCGAGTCTGGGAGTGATGTTGGGGAGGTGTTGTCGAGTCTGGGAGTAATGTCAGGGAGGTGTTGGCGAGTCTGGGAGTGAGGTCGGTGAGGTGTTGTCAAGTCTGGGAGTGATGTCGGGGAGGTGTTGGTGAGGCTGTGGGAGTGAGGTCGGGGAGGTGTTGGCGAGACTGTGGGAGTGAGGTCGGGGAGGTGTTGGCGAGATTGTGGGAGTGAGGTCGGGGAGGTGTTGTCGAGTCAGGGAGTGATGTCGGGGAGGTGTTGTCGAGTCTGGGAGTGATGTCGGGGAGGTGTTGGTGAGACTGGGGGAGTGATGTCGGGGAGGTGTTGGTGAGACTGGGGGAGTGAGGTCGGGGAAGTGTTGGTGAGACTGGGGGAGTGAGGTCGGGGAGGTGTTGGCGGGTCTGTGGGAGTGAGCTCGGGGAGGTGTTGTCGAGTCTGGGAGTGATGTCGGGGAGGTGTTGGTGAGACTGTGGGAGTGAGGTCAGGGAGGTGTTGGCGAGACGATGGGAGTGATGTCGGGGAGGTGTTGGCGGGTCTGCGGGACTGAGTTAGGGGAGGTGTTGGCGAGTCTGGGAGTGAGGTCGGTGAGGTGTTGTCGAGTCTGGGAGTGATGTCGGGGAGGGGTTGGCGAATCTGGGAGTGAGATCGGGGAGGTGTTGGCGAGTCTGGGAGTGATGTCGGGGAGGTGTTGGTGAGACTGGGGGAGTGATGTCGGGGAGGTGTTGGTGAGACTGGGGGAGTGAGGTCGGGGAAGTGTTGGTGAGACTGGGGGAGTGAGGTCGGGGAGGTGTTGGCGGGTCTGTGGGAGTGAGCTCGGGGAGGTGTTGTCGAGTCTGGGAGTGATGTCGGGGAGGTGTTGGTGAGACTGTGGGAGTGAGGTCAGGGAGGTGTTGGCGAGACGATGGGAGTGATGTCGGGGAGGTGTTGGCGGGTCTGCGGGACTGAGTTAGGGGAGGTGTTGGCGAGTCTGGGAGTGAGGTCGGTGAGGTGTTGTCGAGTCTGGGAGTGATGTCGGGGAGGGGTTGGCGAATCTGGGAGTGAGATCGGGGAGGTGTTGGCGAGTCTGGGAGTGATGTCGGGGAGGTGTTGGTGAGGCTGCAGGAGTGATGTCGGGGAGGTGTTGGCGAGACTGAGCGTGAGGTCAGGGAGGTGTTGGCGAGTCTGTGGGACTGAGGTTGGGGAGGAGTTGGCAAGACTGTGGGAGTGAGGTCGGGCAGGTGTTGGTGAGACTGTGGGAATGATGTCGGGGAGGTGTTGGCGAGTCTGTGGGAGTGAGTTCAGGGAAGCGTTGGTGAGCGTGGGATTGAGGTCGGGGAGGTGTTGGTGAGTCTGGGAGTGAGTTCAGGGAAGTGTTGGTGAGTGTCGGGGAGGTGTTGGCGAGACTGTGAGCGATGTCGGGGAGGTGTTGGTGAGTGGGGAGTGAGGTCGGTGAGGTGTTGTCGAGTCTGGGAATGATGTTGGGGAGCTGTTGGCGAGGCTGCGGGAGTGAGGTCGGGGAGATGTTGTCGAGACTGGGGGAGTGATGTTGGGGAGGTGTTGGCGAGACTGTGGGAGTGAGGTCGGGGAGGTGTTGTTGAGTCTGGGAGTGCTGTCGGGGAGGTGTTGGTGAGACTATGGGAGTGATGTCGGGGAGGTGTTGGCGGGTCTGTGGGAGTGAGGTCAGGGAGGTGTTGGCGGGTCTGTGGGAGTGAGGTCAGGGAGGTGTTGGCGAGTCTGTGGGAGTGAGGTCGGGGAGGTGTTGGTGAGTCTGGGAGTGAGGTCGGGGAGGTGTTGGCGAGACTATGGGAGTGAGGTTGGGGAAGTGTTAGTGAGTCTGGGAGTGAGTTCGGGGAGCTGTTGGCGAGACTGTGGGAGTGAGGTCGGGGAGATGTTGGCGAGGCTGTGGGACTGAGGTCGGGGAGGAGTTGGCGAGACTGTGGGAGTGATGTCGGGGAGGTGTTGGCAAGTATGTGGGAGTGAGTTCAGGGAAGTGTTGGTGAGTGTGGTAGTGAGGTCGGGGAGGTGTTGGTGAGTCTGGGAGTGAGTTCAGGGAAGTGTTGGTGAGTGTGGGAGTGAGGTCGGGGAGGTGTTGGCGAGACTGTGGGAGTGAGGTCAGGGAGGTGTTGGCGAGACCGTGGGCGTGAGGTCAGGGAGGTGTTGGCGAGACTATGGGAGTGATGTCGGGGAGGTGTTGGCGGGTCTGTGGGACTGAGTTCGGGGAGGTGTTGGCGAGTCTGGGAGTGAGGTCGGTGAGGTGTTGTCGAGTCTGGGAGTGATGTCGGGGAGGGGTTGGCGAGTCTGCGAGTGAGATCGGGGAGGTGTTGGCGAGTCTGGGAGTGATGTCGGGGAGGTGTTGGTGAGGCTGCAGGAGTGATGTCGGGGAGGTGTTGGCGAGACTGAGCGTGAGGTCAGGGAGGTGTTGGCGAGTCTGGGAGTGATATCGGGAAGGTGTTGGCGAGGCTGTGGGAGTGAGGTCGGGCAGGTGTTGGCGAGGCTGTGAGAGTGAGGTCAGGGAGGTGTTGGCAAGTCTGGCAGTGAGGTCGGGGAGGTGTTGGTGAGTCTGGGAGTGAGGTCGGGGAGGTGTTGGCGACTCTGTGGGAGTGAGGTCGGGGAGATGTTGGTGAGTCTGTGGGAGTGAGGTCGGGGAGGTGTTGGCGAGTCTGGGAGTAAGGTCAGGGAGCTGTTGGTGAGTGTGGGAGTGAGGTCGGTGAGGTGTTGTCGAGTCTGGGAGTGATGTTGGGGAGGTGTTGGCGAGGCTGCGGGAGTGAGGTCGGTGAGATGTTGGCGAGGCTGTGGGAGTGAGGTCGGTGAGGTGTTGTCGAGTCTGGGAGGTAAGTTGGGGAGGTGTTGGCGAGTCTGTGGGACTGAGGTTGGGGAGGAGTTGGCAAGACTGTGGGAGTGAGGTCGGGCAGGTGTTGGTGAGACTGGGAATGATGTCGGGGAGGTGTTGGCGAGTCTGTGGGAGTGAGTTCAGGGAAGTGTTGGTGAGTGTGGGATTGAGGTCAGGGAGGTGTTGGTGAGTCTGGGAGTGAGTTCAGGGAAGTGTTGGTGAGTGTGGGAGTGAGGTCGGGGAGGTGTTGGTGTCTGGGAGTGAGTTCAGGGAAGTGTTGGTGAGTGTGGGAGTGAGGTCGGGGAGGTGTTGTGGAGGCTGTGGGAGTAATGTTGGGGAGGTGTTGGCGAGTCTGGGAGTGAGGTCGGGGAGGTGTTGGCGAGACTGTGGGAGTGAGGTCGGGGAGGTGTTGGCGCGTCTGTGGGAGTGGGGTTGGGGAGGAGTTGGCGAGACTGTGGGAGTGAGGTCGGGGAGGTGTTGGCGAGTCTGGGAGTGAGGTCGAGGAGGTTTTGTCAAGACTGTGGGAGTGAGGTTGGGGAGGTGTTGGCGAGGTCGTGGGAGTGATGTCGGAGAGATGTTGGCGAGACTGTGGGAGTGAGGTTGGGGAGATGTTGTCGAGATTGGGGGATTGATGTCGGGGAGGTGTTGGCGAGACTGTGGGAGTGAGGTCAGGGTGGTGTTGGTGAGACTGTGGGAGTGAGGTCGGGGAGGTGTTGGCGAGGCTGTGAGAGTGAGGTTAGGGAGGTGTTGGCAAGTCTGGCAGTGAGGTCGGGGAGGTGTTGGTGAGTCTGGGAGTGAGGTCGGGGAGGTGTTGGCGAGTCTGTGGGAGTGAGGTCGGGGAGATGTTGGTGAGTCTGTGGGAGTGAGGTCGGGGAGGTGTTGGCGAGTCTGGGAGTGAGGTCAGGGAGCTGTTGGTGAGTGTGGGAGTGAGGTCGGTGAGGTGTTGTCGAGTCTGGGAGTGATGTTGGGGAGGTGTTGGCGAGGCTGCGGGAGTGTGGTCGGTGAGATGTTGACGAGGCTGTGGGAGGGAGGTCGGGGAGGTGTTGGTGAGTGTGGGAGTGAGGTCGGTGAGGTGTTGTCGAGTCTGGGAGGTAAGTTGGGGAGGTGTTGGCGAGTCTGTGGGACTGAGGTTGGGGAGGAGTTGGCAAGACTGTGGGAGTGAGGTCGGGCAGGTGTTGGTGAGACTGTGGGAATGATGTCAGGGAGGTGTTGGCGAGTCTGTGGGAGTGAGTTCAGGGAAGTGTTGGTGAGTGTGGGATTGAGGTCGGGGAGGTGTTGGTGAGTCTGGGAGTGAGTTCAGGGAAGTGTTGGTGAGTGTGGGAGTGAGGTCGGGGAGGTGTTGGTGTCTGGGAGTGAGTTCAGGGAAGTGTTGGTGAGTGTGGGAGTGAGGTCGGGGAGGTGTTGTCGAGGCTGTGGGAGTGATGTTGGGGAGGTGTTGGCGAGTCTGGGAGTGAGGTCGGGGAGGTGTTGGCGACACTGTGGGAGTGAGGTCGGGAAGGTGTTGGCGCGTCTGTGGGAGTGGGGTTGGGGAGGAGTTGGCGAAACTGTGGGAGTGAGGTCGGGGAGGTGTTGGCGAGTCTGGGAGTGAGGTCGAGGAGGTTTTGTCAAGACTGTGGGAGTGAGGTTGGGGAGGTGTTGGCGAGGTCGTGGGAGTGATGTCGGAGAGATGTTGGCGAGACTGTGGGAGTGAGGTTGGGGAGATGTTGTCGAGATTGGGGGATTGATGTCGGGGAGGTGTTGGCGAGACTGTGGGAGTGAGGTCAGGGTGGTGTTGGTGAGACTGTGGGAGTGAGGTCGGGGAGGTGTTGGCGAGGCTGTGAGAGTGAGGTTAGGGAGGTGTTGACAAGTCTGGCAGTGAGGTCGGGGAGGTGTTGGTGAGTCTGGGAGTGAGGTCGGGGAGGTGTTGGCGAGTCTGTGGGAGTGAGGTCGGGGAGATGTTGGTGAGTCTGTGGGAGTGAGGTCGGGGAGGTGTTGGCGAGTCTGGGAGTGAGGTCAGGGAGCTGTTGGTGAGTGTGGGAGTGAGGTCGGTGAGGTGTTGTCGAGTCTGGGAGTGATGTTGGGGAGGTGTTGGCGAGGCTGCGGGAGTGTGGTCGGTGAGATGTTGGCGAGGCTGTGGGAGTGAGGTCGGGGAGGTGTTGGTGAGTGTGGGAGTGAGGTCGGTGAGGTGTTGTCGAGTCTGGGAGGTAAGTTGGGGAGGTGTTGGCGAGTCTGTGGGACTGAGGTTGGGGAGGAGTTGGCAAGACTGTGGGAGTGAGGTCGGGCAGGTGTTGGTGAGACTGTGGGAATGATGTCAGGGAGGTGTTGGCGAGTCTGTGGGAGTGAGTTCAGGGAAGTGTTGGTGAGTGTGGGATTGAGGTCGGGGAGGTGTTGGTGAGTCTGGGAGTGAGTTCAGGGAAGTGTTGGTGAGTGTGGGAGTGAGGTCGGGGAGGTGTTGGTGTCTGGGAGTGAGTTCAGGGAAGTGTTGGTGAGTGTGGGAGTGAGGTCGGGGAGGTGTTGTCGAGGCTGTGGGAGTGATGTTGGGGAGGTGTTGGTGAGTCTGGGAGTGAGGTCGGGGAGGTGTTGGCGACACTGTGGGAGTGAGGTCGGGAAGGTGTTGGCGCGTCTGTGGGAGTGGGGTTGGGGAGGAGTTGGCGAAACTGTGGGAGTGAGGTCGGGGAGGTGTTGGCGAGTCTGGGAGTGAGGTCGAGGAGGTTTTGTCAAGACTGTGGGAGTGAGGTTGGGAGGTGTTGGCGAGGTCGTGGGAGTGATGTCGGAGAGATGTTGGCGAGACTGTGGGAGTGAGGTTGGGGATATGTTGTCGAGATTGGGGAATTGATGTCGGGGAGGTGTTGGCGAGACTGTGGGAGTGAGGTCAGGGTGGTGTTGGTGAGACTGTGGGAGTGGGTTCGGGGAGGTGTTGGCGAGGCTGTGGGAGTGAGGTCAGGCAGTGTTGGCGAGTCGGAGTGAGGTCGGGGAGGTGTTGGCGAGTCTGGCAGTGAGGTCGGTGAGGTGTTGTCGAGTTTGGGAGTGATGTCGGGGAGGTGTTGGTGAGGCTGTGGGAGTGATGTCGGGGAAGTGTTGGCAAGGCTGTGAGAGTGAGGTCAGGGAGGTGTTGGCGAGTCTGGAAGTGATATCGGGAAGGTGTTGGCGAGGCTGTGGGAGTGAGGTCGGGGAGGTGTTGGCGAGACTGTGGGAGTGAGGTCGGGGAGGTGTTGTTGAGTCTGGGAGTGATGTCGGGGAAGTGTTGGTGAGACTGTGGGAGTGAGGTCAGGGAGGTGTTGGCGAGACTGTGGGCGTGAGGTCAGGGAGGTGTTGGCGAGTCTGTGGGAGTGAGGTCGGGGAGGTGTTGGTGAGTCTGGGAGTGAGTTCAGGGAAGTGTTGGTGAGTGTGGGAGTGAGGTTGGGGAGGTGTTGGCGAGTCTGGGAGTGAGGTCGGGGAGGTGTTGGCGAGACTATGGGAGTGAGGTTGGGGAAGTGTTAGTGAGTCTGGGAGTGAGGTCGGGGAGCTGTTGGCAAGACTGTGGGAGTGAGGTCGGGGAGATGTTGGCGAGGCTGTGGGACTGCGGTCGGGGAGGAGTTGGTGAGACTGTGGGAGTGATGTCGGGGAGGTGTTGGCAAGTATGTGGGAGTGAGTTCAGGGAAGTGTTGGTGAGTGTGGTAGTGAGGTCGGGGAGGTGTTGGTGAGTCTGTGAGTGAGTTCAGGGAAGTGTTGGTGAGTGTGGGAGTGAGGTTGGTGAGGTGTTGGCGAGTCTGGGAGTGAGGTCGGGGAGGAGTTGGCGAGACTGTGTGAGTGAGGTCGGGGAGGTGTTGGCGAGTCTGGGAGTGAGGTTCGGAGGAGTTGGCGAGTCTGGGAGTGAGGTCGGGGAGGAGTTGGCGAGACTGTGGGAGTGAGGTCGGTGAGATCTTGGCGCATCTGTAGGAGTGGGGTTGGGGAGGAGTTGGCGAGACTGGGAGTGAGGTCGGGGAGGTCTTCGCGAGTCTGGGAGTGAGGTCGGGGAGGTGTTGGCGAGTCTGGGAATGAGGTCGGGGAGATGTTGGCGAGGATGTGGGAGTGAGGCCGGGGTGTTGTTGGCGAGTCTGGGAGTGATGTTGGGGAGGTGTTGGCGAGTCTGTGGGACTGAGGTCGGGGAGGAGTTGGCTAGACTGTGGGAGTGAGGTCGGGGAGGTGTTGGTGAGTCTGGGAGTGAGTTCAGGGAAGTGTTGGTGAGTGTGGGAGTGATGTCGGGGAGGTGTTGGCGAGTCCGGGAGTGAGGTCGGGGAGATGTTGGCGAGTCTGTGGGAGTGAGGTCGGGGAGGTGTTGGCGAGACTATGGGAGTGAGGTCGGGGAGGTGTTGGCGAGACTGTGGGAGAGAAGTCGGGGAGGTGTTGGCGAGACTGTGGGGAGTGAGATCGGGGAGGTGTTGGTGAGTCTGTGGGACTGATGTCGGGGAGGTGTTGGAGGGTCTGGGAGTGAGGTCGGGGAGGTGTTGGCGAGTCTGAGTGAGGTCGTGGAGCTGTTGGAGAGACTGCGGGAGTGAGATCGGGGAGGTGTTGGCGAGACTGGGAGTGATGTCGGTGAGGTGTTGTCGAGTCTGGGAGTGATGTCGGGGAGGTGTTGGTGAGGCTGTGGGAGTGATGTCTGGGAGGTGTTGCCGAGACTGTGGGAGTGAGGTCGGGGAGGTGTTGGTGAGTCTGTGGGAGTGAGGTCGGGGAGGTGTTGGTGAGTGTGGGAGTGAGGTCGGGGAGGTGTTGGCGAGACTGTGGGAGTGAAGTCGGGGAGGTGTTGGCGAGACTGTGGGAGTGAGATCGGGGAGGTGTTGGCGAGACTGGGAGTGATGTTGGTGAGGTGTTGTCGAGTCTGGGAGTGATGTCGCGGAGGTGTTGGCGAGGCAGTGAGAGTGAGGTCAGGGAGGTGTTGGCGAGTCTGGGAGTGATATCGGGAAGGTGTTGGCGAGGCTGTGGGAATGAGGTCGGGGAAGTGTTGTCGAGTCTGGGAGTGATGTCGGGGAGGTGTTGGTGAGACTGTGGGAGTGAGGTCAGGGAGGTGTTGGCGAGACTGTGGGAGTGAGGTCAGGGAGGTGTTAGCGAGACTATGGGAGTGGTGTCGGGGAGGTGTTGGCAGTTCTGGGGGAGTGAGGTCGGGGAGGTGTTGGCGAGTCTGTGGGAGTGAGGTCGGGGAGGTGTTGCCAAGACTATGGGAGTGAGGTCGGGGAGGTGTTGGCGAGACTGTGGGAGTGAGGTCAGGGAGGTGTTGGTGAGTCTGTGGGAGTGAGGTCGGGGAGGTGTTGATGAGTGTGGGAGTGAAGGTCGGGGAGGTGTTGGCGAGACTGTGGGAGTGAAGTCGGGGAGGTGTTGGCGAGACTGTGGGAGTGAGATCGGGGAGGTGTTGGTGAGTCTGTGGAACCGATGTCGGGGAGGTGTTGGCGAGTCTGAGTGAGGTAGTGGAGGTGTTGGCGATTCTGTGGGAGTGAGATCGGGGAGGTGTTGGCTAGACTGGGAGTGATGTCGGTGAGGTGTTGTCGAGTCTGGGAGTGATGTCGCGGAGGTGTTGGTGAGGCTGTGGGAGTGATGTCAGGGAGGTGTTGGCGAGGCTGTGAGAGTGAGGTCAGGGAGGGGTTGGCGAGTCTGGGAGTGAGATCGGGAAGGTGTTGGCGAGGCTGCGGGAATGAGGTCGGGGGGGGTGTTGGCCAGACTGTGGGAGTGAGGTCAGGGAGGTGTTGGCGAGACTGTGGGAGTGAGGTCGGGGAGGTGTTGGCGAGATTGTGGGAGTGAGGTCGGGGAGGTGTTGGCGAAACTGTGGGAGTGAGGTCGGGGAGGTGTTGTCGAGTCAGGGAGTGATGTCGGGGAGGTGTTGTCGAGTCTGGGAGTGATGTCGGGGAGGTGTTGGTGAGACTGGGGGAGTGATGTCGGGGAGGTGTTGGTGAGACTGGGGGAGTGAGGTCGGGGAAGTGTTGGTGAGACTGGGGGAGTGAGGTCGGGGAGGTGTTGGCGGGTCTGTGGGAGTGAGCTCGGGGAGGTGTTGTCGAGTCTGGGAGTGATGTCGGGGAGGTGTTGGTGAGACTGTGGGAGTGAGGTCAGGGAGGTGTTGGCGAGACGATGGGAGTGATGTCGGGGAGGTGTTGGCGGGTCTGCGGGACTGAGTTAGGGGAGGTGTTGGCGAGTCTGGGAGTGAGGTCGGTGAGGTGTTGTCGAGTCTGGGAGTGATGTCGGGGAGGGGTTGGCGAATCTGGGAGTGAGATCGGGGAGGTGTTGGCGAGTCTGGGAGTGATGTCGGGGAGGTGTTGGTGAGGCTGCAGGAGTGATGTCGGGGAGGTGTTGGCGAGACTGAGCGTGAGGTCAGGGAGGTGTTGGCGAGTCTGTGGGACTGAGGTTGGGGAGGAGTTGGCAAGACTGTGGGAGTGAGGTCGGGCAGGTGTTGGTGAGACTGTGGGAATGATGTCGGGGAGGTGTTGGCGAGTCTGTGGGAGTGAGTTCAGGGAAGTGTTGGTGAGCGTGGGATTGAGGTCGGGGAGGTGTTGGTGAGTCTGGGAGTGAGTTCAGGGAAGTGTTGGTGAGTGTCGGGGAGGTGTTGGCGAGACTGTGAGCGATGTCGGGGAGGTGTTGGTGAGTGGGGAGTGAGGTCGGTGAGGTGTTGTCGAGTCTGGGAGTGATGTTGGGGAGCTGTTGGCGAGGCTGCGGGAGTGAGGTCGGGGAGATGTTGGTTAGACTGTGGGAGTGATGTTGGGGAGGTGTTGGTGAGACTGTGGGAGTGAGGTCAGGGAGGTGTTGGCGAGACTGTGGGAGTGAGGTCAGGGAGGTGTTGGCGAGACTATGGGAGTGATGTCGGGGAGGCGTTGGCGAGTCTGGCAGTGAGGTCGGTGAGGTGTTGTCGAGTTTGGGAGTGATGTCGGGGAGCTGTTGGTGAGGCTGTGGGAGTGATGTCGGGGAGGTGTTGGCAAGGCTGTGAGAGTGAGGTCAGGGAGGTGTTGGCGAGTCTGGGAGTGATATCGGGAAGGTGTTGGCGAGGCTGTGGGAGTGAGGTCGGGGAGGTGTTGGCAAGACTGTGGGAATGATGTCGGGGAGGTGTTGGCGAGTCTGTGGGAGTGAGTTCAGGGAAGTGTTGGTGAGCGTGGGATTGAGGTCGGGGAGGTGTTGGTGAGTCTGGGAGTGAGTTCAGGGAAGTGTTGGTGAGTGTCGGGGAGGTGTTGGCGAGACTGTGAGCGATGTCGGGGAGGTGTTGGTGAGTGGGGAGTGAGGTCGGTGAGGTGTTGTCGAGTCTGGGAATGATGTTGGGGAGCTGTTGGCGAGGCTGCGGGAGTGAGGTCGGGGAGATGTTGTCGAGACTGGGGGAGTGATGTTGGGGAGGTGTTGGCGAGACTGTGGGAGTGAGGTCGGGGAGGTGTTGTTGAGTCTGGGAGTGCTGTCGGGGAGGTGTTGGTGAGACTGTGGGAGTGAGGTCAGGGCGGTGTTGGCGAGACTGTGGGCGTGATGTCAGGGAGGTGTTGGCGAGACTATGGGAGTGATGTCGGGGAGGTGTTGGCGGGTCTGTGGGAGTGAGGTCAGGGAGGTGTTGGCGAGTCTGTGGGAGTGAGGTCGGGGAGGTGTTGGTGAGTCTGGGAGTGAGGTCGGGGAGGTGTTGGCGAGACTATGGGAGTGAGGTTGGGGAAGTGTTAGTGAGTCTGGGAGTGAGTTCGGGGAGCTGTTGGCGAGACTGTGGGAGTGAGGTCGGGGAGATGTTGGCGAGGCTGTGGGACTGAGGTCGGGGAGGAGTTGGCGAGACTGTGGGAGTGATGTCGGGGAGGTGTTGGCAAGTATGTGGGAGTGAGTTCAGGGAAGTGTTGGTGAGTGTGGTAGTGAGGTCGGGGAGGTGTTGGTGAGTCTGGGAGTGAGTTCAGGGAAGTGTTGGTGAGTGTGGGAGTTAGGTCGGGGAGGTGTTGGCGAGACTGTGGGAGTGAGGTCAGGGAGGTGTTGGCGAGACCGTGGGCGTGAGGTCAGGGAGGTGTTGGCGAGACTATGGGAGTGATGTCGGGGAGGTGTTGGCGGGTCTGTGGGACTGAGTTCGGGGAGGTGTTGGCGAGTCTGGGAGTGAGGTCGGTGAGGTGTTGTCGAGTCTGGGAGTGATGTCGGGGAGGGGTTGGCGAGTCTGCGAGTGAGATCGGGGAGGTGTTGGCGAGTCTGGGAGTGATGTCGGGGAGGTGTTGGTGAGGCTGCAGGAGTGATGTCGGGGAGGTGTTGGCGAGACTGAGCGTGAGGTCAGGGAGGTGTTGGCGAGTCAGGGAGTGATATCGGGAAGGTGTTGGCGAGGCTGTGGGAGTGAGGTCGGGCAGGTGTTGGCGAGGCTGTGAGAGTGAGGTCAGGGAGGTGTTGGCAAGTCTGGCAGTGAGGTCGGGGAGGTGTTGGTGAGTCTGGGAGTGAGGTCGGGGAGGTGTTGGCGAGTCTGTGGGAGTGAGGTCGGGGAGATGTTGGTGAGTCTGTGGGAGTGAGGTCGGGGAGGTGTTGGCGAGTCTGGGAGTAAGGTCAGGGAGCTGTTGGTGAGTGTGGGAGTGAGGTCGGTGAGGTGTTGTCGAGTCTGGGAGTGATGTTGGGGAGGTGTTGGCGAGGCTGCGGGAGTGAGGTCGGTGAGATGTTGGCGAGGCTGTGGGAGTGAGGTCGGTGAGGTGTTGTCGAGTCTGGGAGGTAAGTTGGGGAGGTGTTGGCGAGTCTGTGGGACTGAGGTTGGGGAGGAGTTGGCAAGACTGTGGGAGTGAGGTCGGGCAGGTGTTGGTGAGACTGGGAATGATGTCGGGGAGGTGTTGGCGAGTCTGTGGGAGTGAGTTCAGGGAAGTGTTGGTGAGTGTGGGATTGAGGTCAGGGAGGTGTTGGTGAGTCTGGGAGTGAGTTCAGGGAAGTGTTGGTGAGTGTGGGAGTGAGGTCGGGGAGGTGTTGGTGTCTGGGAGTGAGTTCAGGGAAGTGTTGGTGAGTGTGGGAGTGAGGTCGGGGAGGTGTTGTGGAGGCTGTGGGAGTAATGTTGGGGAGGTGTTGGCGAGTCTGGGAGTGAGGTCGGGGAGGTGTTGGCGAGACTGTGGGAGTGAGGTCGGGGAGGTGTTGGCGCGTCTGTGGGAGTGGGGTTGGGGAGGAGTTGGCGAGACTGTGGGAGTGAGGTCGGGGAGGTGTTGGCGAGTCTGGGAGTGAGGTCGAGGAGGTTTTGTCAAGACTGTGGGAGTGAGGTTGGGGAGGTGTTGGCGAGGTCGTGGGAGTGATGTCGGAGAGATGTTGGCGAGACTGTGGGAGTGAGGTTGGGGAGATGTTGTCGAGATTGGGGGATTGATGTCGGGGAGGTGTTGGCGAGACTGTGGGAGTGAGGTCAGGGTGGTGTTGGTGAGACTGTGGGAGTGAGGTCGGGGAGGTGTTGGCGAGGCTGTGAGAGTGAGGTTAGGGAGGTGTTGGCAAGTCTGGCAGTGAGGTCGGGGAGGTGTTGGTGAGTCTGGGAGTGAGGTCGGGGAGGTGTTGGCGAGTCTGTGGGAGTGAGGTCGGGGAGATGTTGGTGAGTCTGTGGGAGTGAGGTCGGGGAGGTGTTGGCGAGTCTGGGAGTGAGGTCAGGGAGCTGTTGGTGAGTGTGGGAGTGAGGTCGGTGAGGTGTTGTCGAGTCTGGGAGTGATGTTGGGGAGGTGTTGGCGAGGCTGCGGGAGTGTGGTCGGTGAGATGTTGACGAGGCTGTGGGAGTGAGGTCGGGGAGGTGTTGGTGAGTGTGGGAGTGAGGTCGGTGAGGTGTTGTCGAGTCTGGGAGGTAAGTTGGGGAGGTGTTGGCGAGTCTGTGGGACTGAGGTTGGGGAGGAGTTGGCAAGACTGTGGGAGTGAGGTCGGGCAGGTGTTGGTGAGACTGTGGGAATGATGTCAGGGAGGTGTTGGCGAGTCTGTGGGAGTGAGTTCAGGGAAGTGTTGGTGAGTGTGGGATTGAGGTCGGGGAGGTGTTGGTGAGTCTGGGAGTGAGTTCAGGGAAGTGTTGGTGAGTGTGGGAGTGAGGTCGGGGAGGTGTTGGTGTCTGGGAGTGAGTTCAGGGAAGTGTTGGTGAGTGTGGGAGTGAGGTCGGGGAGGTGTTGTCGAGGCTGTGGGAGTGATGTTGGGGAGGTGTTGGCGAGTCTGGGAGTGAGGTCGGGGAGGTGTTGGCGACACTGTGGGAGTGAGGTCGGGAAGGTGTTGGCGCGTCTGTGGGAGTGGGGTTGGGGAGGAGTTGGCGAAACTGTGGGAGTGAGGTCGGGGAGGTGTTGGCGAGTCTGGGAGTGAGGTCGAGGAGGTTTTGTCAAGACTGTGGGAGTGAGGTTGGGGAGGTGTTGGCGAGGTCGTGGGAGTGATGTCGGAGAGATGTTGGCGAGACTGTGGGAGTGAGGTTGGGGAGATGTTGTCGAGATTGGGGGATTGATGTCGGGGAGGTGTTGGCGAGACTGTGGGAGTGAGGTCAGGGTGGTGTTGGTGAGACTGTGGGAGTGAGGTCGGGGAGGTGTTGGCGAGGCTGTGAGAGTGAGGTTAGGGAGGTGTTGACAAGTCTGGCAGTGAGGTCGGGGAGGTGTTGGTGAGTCTGGGAGTGAGGTCGGGGAGGTGTTGGCGAGTCTGTGGGAGTGAGGTCGGGGAGATGTTGGTGAGTCTGTGGGAGTGAGGTCGGGGAGGTGTTGGCGAGTCTGGGAGTGAGGTCAGGGAGCTGTTGGTGAGTGTGGGAGTGAGGTCGGTGAGGTGTTGTCGAGTCTGGGAGTGATGTTGGGGAGGTGTTGGCGAGGCTGCGGGAGTGTGGTCGGTGAGATGTTGGCGAGGCTGTGGGAGTGAGGTCGGGGAGGTGTTGGTGAGTGTGGGAGTGAGGTCGGTGAGGTGTTGTCGAGTCTGGGAGGTAAGTTGGGGAGGTGTTGGCGAGTCTGGGAGTGAGGTCAGGGAGCTGTTGGTGAGTGTGGGAGTGAGGTCGGTGAGGTGTTGTCGAGTCTGGGAGTGATGTTGGGGAGGTGTTGGCGAGGCTGCGGGAGTGTGGTCGGTGAGATGTTGACGAGGCTGTGGGAGTGAGGTCGGGGAGGTGTTGGTGAGTGTGGGAGTGAGGTCGGTGAGGTGTTGTCGAGTCTGGGAGGTAAGTTGGGGAGGTGTTGGCGAGTCTGTGGGACTGAGGTTGGGGAGGAGTTGGCAAGACTGTGGGAGTGAGGTCGGGCAGGTGTTGGTGAGACTGTGGGAATGATGTCAGGGAGGTGTTGGCGAGTCTGTGGGAGTGAGTTCAGGGAAGTGTTGGTGAGTGTGGGATTGAGGTCGGGGAGGTGTTGGTGAGTCTGGGAGTGAGTTCAGGGAAGTGTTGGTGAGTGTGGGAGTGAGGTCGGGGAGGTGTTGGTGTCTGGGAGTGAGTTCAGGGAAGTGTTGGCGAGTGTGGGAGTGAGGTCGGGGAGGTGTTGTCGAGGCTGTGGGAGTGATGTTGGGGAGGTGTTGGCGAGTCTGGGAGTGAGGTCGGGGAGGTGTTGGCGACACTGTGGGAGTGAGGTCGGGAAGGTGTTGGCGCGTCTGTGGGAGTGGGGTTGGGGAGGAGTTGGCGAAACTGTGGGAGTGAGGTCGGGGAGGTGTTGGCGAGTCTGGGAGTGAGGTCGAGGAGGTTTTGTCAAGACTGTGGGAGTGAGGTTGGGGAGGTGTTGGCGAGGTCGTGGGAGTGATGTCGGAGAGATGTTGGCGAGACTGTGGGAGTGAGGTTGGGGAGATGTTGTCGAGATTGGGGGATTGATGTCGGGGAGGTGTTGGCGAGACTGTGGGAGTGAGGTCAGGGTGGTGTTGGTGAGACTGTGGGAGTGAGGTCGGGGAGGTGTTGGCGAGGCTGTGAGAGTGAGGTTAGGGAGGTGTTGACAAGTCTGGCAGTGAGGTCGGGGAGGTGTTGGTGAGTCTGGGAGTGAGGTCGGGGAGGTGTTGGCGAGTCTGTGGGAGTGAGGTCGGGGAGATGTTGGTGAGTCTGTGGGAGTGAGGTCGGGGAGGTGTTGGCGAGTCTGGGAGTGAGGTCAGGGAGCTGTTGGTGAGTGTGGGAGTGAGGTCGGTGAGGTGTTGTCGAGTCTGGGAGTGATGTTGGGGAGGTGTTGGCGAGGCTGTGGGAGTGAGGTCGGGGAGGTGTTGGTGAGTGTGGGAGTGAGGTCGGTGAGGTGTTGTCGAGTCTGGGAGGTAAGTTGGGGAGGTGTTGGCGAGTCTGTGGGACTGAGGTTGGGGAGGAGTTGGCAAGACTGTGGGAGTGAGGTCGGGCAGGTGTTGGTGAGACTGTGGGAATGATGTCAGGGAGGTGTTGGCGAGTCTGTGGGAGTGAGTTCAGGGAAGTGTTGGTGAGTGTGGGATTGAGGTCGGGGAGGTGTTGGTGAGTCTGGGAGTGAGTTCAGGGAAGTGTTGGTGAGTGTGGGAGTGAGGTCGGGGAGGTGTTGGTGTCTGGGAGTGAGTTCAGGGAAGTGTTGGTGAGTGTGGGAGTGAGGTCGGGGAGGTGTTGTCGAGGCTGTGGGAGTGATGTTGGGGAGGTGTTGGTGAGTCTGGGAGTGAGGTCGGGGAGGTGTTGGCGACACTGTGGGAGTGAGGTCGGGAAGGTGTTGGCGCGTCTGTGGGAGTGGGGTTGGGGAGGAGTTGGCGAAACTGTGGGAGTGAGGTCGGGGAGGTGTTGGCGAGTCTGGGAGTGAGGTCGAGGAGGTTTTGTCAAGACTGTGGGAGTGAGGTTGGGAGGTGTTGGCGAGGTCGTGGGAGTGATGTCGGAGAGATGTTGGCGAGACTGTGGGAGTGAGGTTGGGGAGATGTTGTCGAGATTGGGGAATTGATGTCGGGGAGGTGTTGGCGAGACTGTGGGAGTGAGGTCAGGGTGGTGTTGGTGAGACTGTGGGAGTGGGTTCGGGGAGGTGTTGGCGAGGCTGTGGGAGTGAGGTCAGGCAGTGTTGGCGAGTCGGAGTGAGGTCGGGGAGGTGTTGGCGAGTCTGGCAGTGAGGTCGGTGAGGTGTTGTCGAGTTTGGGAGTGATGTCGGGGAGGTGTTGGTGAGGCTGTGGGAGTGATGTCGGGGAAGTGTTGGCAAGGCTGTGAGAGTGAGGTCAGGGAGGTGTTGGCGAGTCTGGAAGTGATATCGGGAAGGTGTTGGCGAGGCTGTGGGAGTGAGGTCGGGGAGGTGTTGGCGAGACTGTGGGAGTGAGGTCGGGGAGGTGTTGTTGAGTCTGGGAGTGATGTCGGGGAAGTGTTGGTGAGACTGTGGGAGTGAGGTCAGGGAGGTGTTGGCGAGACTGTGGGCGTGAGGTCAGGGAGGTGTTGGCGAGTCTGTGGGAGTGAGGTCGGGGAGGTGTTGGTGAGTCTGGGAGTGAGTTCAGGGAAGTGTTGGTGAGTGTGGGAGTGAGGTTGGGGAGGTGTTGGCGAGTCTGGGAGTGAGGTCGGGGAGGTGTTGGCGAGACTATGGGAGTGAGGTTGGGGAAGTGTTAGTGAGTCTGGGAGTGAGGTCGGGGAGCTGTTGGCAAGACTGTGGGAGTGAGGTCGGGGAGATGTTGGCGAGGCTGTGGGACTGCGGTCGGGGAGGAGTTGGTGAGACTGTGGGAGTGATGTCGGGGAGGTGTTGGCAAGTATGTGGGAGTGAGTTCAGGGAAGTGTTGGTGAGTGTGGTAGTGAGGTCGGGGAGGTGTTGGTGAGTCTGTGAGTGAGTTCAGGGAAGTGTTGGTGAGTGTGGGAGTGAGGTTGGTGAGGTGTTGGCGAGTCTGGGAGTGAGGTCGGGGAGGAGTTGGCGAGACTGTGTGAGTGAGGTCGGGGAGGTGTTGGCGAGTCTGGGAGTGAGGTTCGGAGGAGTTGGCGAGTCTGGGAGTGAGGTCGGGGAGGAGTTGGCGAGACTGTGGGAGTGAGGTCGGTGAGATCTTGGCGCATCTGTAGGAGTGGGGTTGGGGAGGGGTTGGCGAGACTGGGAGTGAGGTCGGGGAGGTCTTCGCGAGTCTGGGAGTGAGGTCGGGGAGGTGTTGGCGAGTCTGGGAATGAGGTCGGGGAGATGTTGGCGAGGATGTGGGAGTGAGGCCGGGGTGTTGTTGGCGAGTCTGGGAGTGATGTTGGGGAGGTGTTGGCGAGTCTGTGGGACTGAGGTCGGGGAGGAGTTGGCTAGACTGTGGGAGTGAGGTCGGGGAGGTGTTGGTGAGTCTGGGAGTGAGTTCAGGGAAGTGTTGGTGAGTGTGGGAGTGATGTCGGGGAGGTGTTGGCGAGTCCGGGAGTGAGGTCGGGGAGATGTTGGCGAGTCTGTGGGAGTGAGGTCGGGGAGGTGTTGGCGAGACTATGGGAGTGAGGTCGGGGAGGTGTTGGCGAGACTGTGGGAGAGAAGTCGGGGAGGTGTTGGCGAGACTGTGGGGAGTGAGATCGGGGAGGTGTTGGTGAGTCTGTGGGACTGATGTCGGGGAGGTGTTGGTGGGTCTGGGAGTGAGGTCGGGGAGGTGTTGGCGAGTCTGAGTGAGGTCGTGGAGCTGTTGGAGAGACTGCGGGAGTGAGATCGGGGAGGTGTTGGCGAGACTGGGAGTGATGTCGGTGAGGTGTTGTCGAGTCTGGGAGTGATGTCGGGGAGGTGTTGGTGAGGCTGTGGGAGTGATGTCTGGGAGGTGTTGCCGAGACTGTGGGAGTGAGGTCGGGGAGGTGTTGGTGAGTCTGTGGGAGTGAGGTCGGGGAGGTGTTGGTGAGTGTGGGAGTGAGGTCGGGGAGGTGTTGGCGAGACTGTGGGAGTGAAGTCGGGGAGGTGTTGGCGAGACTGTGGGAGTGAGATCGGGGAGGTGTTGGCGAGACTGGGAGTGATGTTGGTGAGGTGTTGTCGAGTCTGGGAGTGATGTCGCGGAGGTGTTGGCGAGGCAGTGAGAGTGAGGTCTGGGAGGTGTTGGCGAGTCTGGGAGTGATATCGGGAAGGTGTTGGCGAGGCTGTGGGAATGAGGTCGGGGAAGTGTTGTCGAGTCTGGGAGTGATGTCGGGGAGGTGTTGGTGAGACTGTGGGAGTGAGGTCAGGGAGGTGTTGGCGAGACTGTGGGAGTGAGGTCAGGGAGGTGTTAGCGAGACTATGGGAGTGGTGTCGGGGAGGTGTTGGCAGTTCTGGGGGAGTGAGGTCGGGGAGGTGTTGGCGAGTCTGTGGGAGTGAGGTCGGGGAGGTGTTGCCAAGACTATGGGAGTGAGGTCGGGGAGGTGTTGGCGAGACTGTGGGAGTGAGGTCAGGGAGGTGTTGGTGAGTCTGTGGGAGTGAGGTCGGGGAGGTGTTGATGAGTGTGGGAGTGAAGGTCGGGGAGGTGTTGGCGAGACTGTGGGAGTGAAGTCGGGGAGGTGTTGGCGAGACTGTGGGAGTGAGATCGGGGAGGTGTTGGTGAGTCTGTGGAACCGATGTCGGGGAGGTGTTGGCGAGTCTGAGTGAGGTAGTGGAGGTGTTGGCGATTCTGTGGGAGTGAGATCGGGGAGGTGTTGGCTAGACTGGGAGTGATGTCGGTGAGGTGTTGTCGAGTCTGGGAGTGATGTCGCGGAGGTGTTGGTGAGGCTGTGGGAGTGATGTCAGGGAGGTGTTGGCGAGGCTGTGAGAGTGAGGTCAGGGAGGGGTTGGCGAGTCTGGGAGTGAGATCGGGAAGGTGTTGGCGAGGCTGCGGGAATGAGGTCGGGGGGGTGTTGGCCAGACTGTGGGAGTGAGGTCAGGGAGGTGTTGGCGAGACTATGGGAGTGATGTCGGGGAGGCGTTGGCGGGTCTGTGGGAGTGAGGTCGGGGAGGTGTTGGCGAGTCTGTGGGAGTGAGGTCGGGGAGGTGTTGGTGAGACTATGGGAGTGAGGTCAGGGAGGTGTTGGCGAGACTGTGGGAGTTAGATCGGGGAGGTATTGGTGAGTGTGGGAGTGAGGTCGGGGAGGTGTTGGCGAGACTGTGGGAGTGAAGTCGGGGAGGTGTTGGCGAGACTGTGGGAGTTAGATCGGGGAGGTGTTGGTGAGTCTGTGGGAGTTAGGTCGGGGAGGTGTTGGCAAGACTGTGGGAGTGAGGACGGGGAGGTGTTGGCGAGACTGTGGGAGTGAGGTCGGGGAAGTGTTGGTGAGTCTGCGGGAGTGAGGTCGGGGAGGTGTTGGTGAGTGTGGGAGTGAGGTCGGTGAGGTGTTGTCGAGTCTGGGAGTGATGTCGGGGAGGTGTTGGTGAGACTGTGGGAGTGAGGTCGGGGAGATGTTGGTGAGTCTGTGGGAGTGAGGTCGGGGAGGTGTTGGCGAGACTGGGAGTGATGTCGGGGAGGTGTTGGCAAGTCTGGGAGTGATATCGGGGAAGTGTTGGCAAGACTGTGGGAGTGAGGTCGGGGAGATGTTGGCGAGGCTGTGGGACTGCGGTCGGGGAGGAGTTGGCGAGACTGTGGGAGTGAAGTCGGGGAGGTGTTGGCAAGTATGTGGGAGTGAGGTCAGGGAAGTGTTGGTGAGTGTGGTAGTGAGGTCGGGGAGGTGTTGGTGAGTCTGGGAGTGAGTTCAGGGAAGTGTTGGTGAGCGTGGGAGTGAGGTTGGGGAGGTGTTGGCGAGTCTGGGAGTGAGGTCGGGGAGGAGTTGGCGAGACTGTGTGAGTGAGGTCGGGGAGGTGTTGGCGAGTCTGGGAGTGAGGTTCGGAGGAGTTGGCGAGTCTGGGAGTGAGGTCGGGGAGCAGTTGGCGAGACTGTGGGAGTGAGGTCGGTGAGATCTTGGCGCATCTGTAGGAGTGGGGTTGGGGAGGAGTTGGCGAGACTGGGAGTGAGGTCGGGGAGGTCTTCGCGAGTCTGGGAGTGAGGTCGGGGAGGTGTTGGCGAGTCTGGGAGTGAGGTCGGGGAGGTGTTGGTGAGACTGCGGGAGTGAGGTCGGGGAGGTGTTGGCAAGTCTGTGGGAGCGAGGTCGTGGAGGTGTTGGTGAGTCTGTGGGAGTGAGTTCGGGAGTTGTTGTCGAGTCTGGGAGTGATGTCGGGGAGGTGTTGGCGAGGCTGTGGGAGTGATGTCGGGGAGTTGTTGGCGAGACTGTGGGAGTGAGGTCGGGGAGGCGTTGGCGAGTCTGGGAGTGAGGTCGGGGAGGTGTTGGCGAGTCTGGGAGTGAGGTCGGGGAGGTGTTGGTGAGTGTGGGAGTGAGGTCGGGGCGGTTTTCTCAAGACTGTGGGAGTGAGGTTGGGGAGATGTTGGCGAGGTCGTGGGAGTGATGTCGGAGAGATGTTGGCGAGTCTGATAGTGATGTCAGAGAGATGTTGGCGAGACTGTGGGAGTGAGGTCGGAGAGATGTCGGCGAGACTGTGGGAGTGAGGTCGGGGAGATGTTGTCGAGACTGGGGGATTGATGTCGGGGAGGTGTTGGTGAGACTGTGGGAGAGAAGTCAGGCGGTGTTGGCGAGTCTGGGAGTGAGATCGGGGAGCTGTTGGCGAGACTATTGGAGTGAGGTCGGGGAGGTGTTGGTGCGTCTGGGAGTGAGGTCGGGGAGGTGTTGGTGAGTCTGGGAGTGAGGTCGGGGAGGTGTTGGTGCGTCTGGGAGTGAGGTCGGGGAGGTGTTGGTGAGTCTGGGAATGAGGTCTGTGAGGTGTTGGTGAGTCTGGGAGTGAGGTTGGGGAGGTATTGGCGAGTCTGTGGGAGTGAGGTCGGGGAGGTGTTGGCGAGGCTGTGGGAGTGAGGTCGGGGAGGTGTTGGCGAGGCTGTGGGAGTGAGGTCGGGGAGATGTTGACGAGACTGGGAGTGAGGTCGGGGTGGTGTTGGCCAGACTGTGGGAGTGAGGTCGGGGAGGTGTTGGCGAGGCTGTGGGAGTGAGGTCGGGGGGGTGTTGGCGAGTCTGGGAGTGAGGTCAGGGAGGTGTTGGCGAGGCTGTGGGAGTGAGGTCGGGGAGGTGTTGGCGAGGCTGTGGGAGTGAGGTCGGGGAGGTGTTGGCGAGTCTGGGAGTGAGGTTGGGGAGGTGTTGGCGAATCTGTGCGACTGAGGTCAGAGAGGAGTTGGCGAGACTGTGGGAGTGATGTCGGGGAGGTGTTGGCGAGGCTGTGGGAGTGATGTTGGGGAGGTGTTGGCTAGTCTGTGGGACTGAGGTCGGGCAGGTGTTGGTGAGACTGTGGGAGTGAGGTCGGGGAGGTGTTGGTGAGTCTGGGAGTGAGTTCAGGGAAGTGTTGGTGAGTGTGGGAGTGAGGTCAGGGAGGTTTTGGTGAGTGTGGGAGTGAGGTCAGGGAGGTGTTGGCGAGGCTGTGGGAGTGAGGTCGGGGAGGTGTTGGCGAGTCTGGGAGAGGAGTCGGCGAGGAGTTGGCGAGGCTGTGAGAGTGAGGTCAGGGAGGTGTTGGCGAGTCTGGGAGTGATATCAGGAAGGTGTTGGCGAGGCTGTGGGAGTGAGGTCGGGGAGGTGTTGGCGAGACTGTGGGAGTGAGGTCGGGGAGGTGTTATCGGGTCTGGGAGTGATGTCAGGGAGGTGTTGGCGAGACTGTGGGAGTGAGGACGGGGAGATGTTGGCGAGGCTGTGGGAGTGAGGTCGGGGAGGTGTTGGTGAGTCTGTGGGAGTGAGGTCGGGGAGGTGTTGGTGAGTGTGGGAGTGAGGTCGGGGAGGTGTTGGTGAGACTGTGGGAGTGAGGTCGGGGAGGTGTTGGCGAGGCTGTGGGAGTGAGGTCGGGGAGGTGTTGGTGAGTCTGGGAGTGAGTTCAGGGAAGTGTTGGTGAGTGTGGGAGTGAGGTCGGGGAGGTGTTGGCGAGACTGTGGGAGTGAGGTCGGTGAGATCTTGGCGCGTCTGTGGGAGTGGGGTTGGGGAGGAGTTGGCGAGGCTGTGGGAGTGAAGTTGGGGAGGTGTTGGCGAGTCTGGGAGTGAGGTCGGGGAGGAGTTGGCGAGACTGTGGGAGTGAGGACGGGGAGGTGTTGGTGAGTCTGTGGGAGTGAGTTCGGGAGGTGTTGACGAGTCTGGGAGTGATGTCGGGGAGGTGTTGGCGAGGCTGTGGGAGTGAGGTCAGGGAGGTGTGGACGAGTCTGGGAGTGATATTGGGAAGGTGTTGGCGAGGCTGTGGGAGTGAGGTCAGGGAGGTGTTGGCAAGTCTGGGACTGAGGTCGGGGAGGTGTTGTCGAGCCTGGGAGTGATGTCGGGGATGTGTTGGTGAGACTGTGGGAGTGAATTCCGGGAGTTGTTGGCGAGACTGTGGGAGTGAGGTCGGGGAGGTGTTGGCTAAACTGTGGGAGTGAGGTCGGGGAGGTGTTGGTGAGTCTGGGAGTGAGGTCGGGGAGGTGTTGGTGAATCTGGGAGCGAGTTCAGGGAGGTGTTGGTGAGTGTGGGAGTGAGGTCGGGGAGGAGTTGGTGAGACTGTGGGAGTGAGGTCGGGGAGGTGTTGGCGAGGCTGTGGGAGTGAGGTCGGGGAGGTGTTGGTGAGTCTGGGAGTGAGTTCAGGGAAGTGTTGGTGAGTGTGGGAGTGAGGTCGGGGAGGTGTTGGCGAGATTGTGGGAGTGAGGTCGGTGAGATCTTGGCGCGTCTGTGGGAGTGGGGTTGGGGAGGAGTTGGCGAGGCTGTGGGAGTGAAGTTGGGGAGGTGTTGGCGAGTCTGGGAGTGAGGTCGGGGAGGAGTTGGCGAGACTGTGGGAGTGAGGACGGGGAGGTGTTGGTGAGTCTGTGGGAGTGAGTTCGGGAGGTGTTGACGAGTCTGGGAGTGATGTCGGGGAGGTGTTGGCGAGGCTGTGGGAGTGAGGTCAGGGAGGTGTGGACGAGTCTGGGAGTGATATTGGGAAGGTGTTGGCGAGGCTGTGGGAGTGAGGTCAGGGAGGTGTTGGCAAGTCTGGGACTGAGGTCGGGGAGGTGTTGTCGAGCCTGGGAGTGATGTCGGGGATGTGTTGGTGAGACTGTGGGAGTGAATTCCGGGAGTTGTTGGCGAGACTGTGGGAGTGAGGTCGGGGAGGTGTTGGCTAAACTGTGGGAGTGAGGTCGGGGAGGTGTTGGTGAGTCTGGGAGTGAGGTCGGGGAGGTGTTGGTGAATCTGGGAGCGAGTTCAGGGAGGTGTTGGTGAGTGTGGGAGTGAGGTCGGGGAGGAGTTGGTGAGTATGGGAGTGAGGTCGGTGAGGTGTTGTCGAGTCTGGGAGTGATGTTGGGGAGGTGTTGGCGAGTCTGTGGGAGTAAGGTCGGGGAGGAGTTGGCGAGACTGTGGGAGTGAGGTCGGGCAGGTGTTGGTGAGTCTGTGGGAGGGATGTCAGGGAGGTGTTGGCGAGTCTGTGGGAGTGAGTTCAGGGAAGTGTTGGTGAGTGTGGGAGTGAGGTCGGGGAGGTGTTGGTGAGACTGTGGGAGTGAGGTCGGGGAGGTGTTGGTGAGTCCGGGAGTGAGGTCGGTGAGGTGTTGGCGAGGCTCTGGGAGTGAGGTCGGGGAGGTGTTGGTGAGTGTGGGAGTGAGGTCGGGGAGGTGTTGGCGAGACTATGGGAGTGAGGTCGGGGAGGTGTTGGCGACACTGTGGGAGTGAGGTCGGGGAGGTGTTGGCGAGACTGTGGGAGTGAGGTCGAGAGGTGTTGGCGGGTCTGTAGGAGTGAGTTCGTGGAGGTGTTGGCAAGTCTGTGGGAGTGAGGTTGGGGAGGTGTTGGCAAGTCTGTGGGAGTGATGTCAGGGAGGTGTTGGTGAGTGTGGGAGTGAGGTCGGTGAGGTGTTGTCGAGTCTGGGAGTGATATTGGGGAGGTGTTGGCGAGTCTGTGGGACTGAGGTCGGGCAGGTGTTGGTGAGACTGTGGGATTGATGTCGGGGAAGTGTTGGCGAGTCTGTGGGAGTGAGTTCAGGGAAGTGTTGGCGAGACTGTGGGAGTGAGGTCGGTGAGATCTTGGCGCGTCTGTGGGAGTGGGGTTGGGGAGGAGTTGGCGAGACTGTGGGAGTGAGGTCGGGGAGGTCTTGGCGAGTCTGGGAGTGAGGTCGGGGAGGAGTTGGTGAGACGGTGGGAGTGGGGTCGGGGAGGTGTTGGCGAGTCTGTGGGACTGAGGTCGGGGAGGTGTTGGCGAGACTTTCGGAGTGAGATGGGGGAGGTGTTGGTGAGTCTGGGAGTGAGGTCGGGGAGGAATTGGCGAGTCTGGGAGTGAGGTCAGGGAGGAATTGGCGAGTCTGGGAGTGAGGTCGGGGAGGTGTTGGCGAGTCTCTGGGAGTGAGGTCGGGGAGGTGTTGGTGAGACTGTGGGAGTGAAGTCGGGGAGGTGTTGGCGAGGCTGTGGGAGTGAGGTCGGTGGGGTGCTGGCGAGTCTGGGAGTGAGGTCAGGGAGGTGTTGGCGAGGCTGTGGGAGTGAGGTCGGGGAGGTGTTGGCGAGGCTGTGGGAGTGAGGTCGGGGAGGTGTTGGCGAGTGTGGGAGTGAGGTTGGGGAGGTGTTGGCGAGGCTGCGGGAGTGATGTCAGGGAGGTGTTGGTGAGTGTGGGAGTGAGGTCGGTGAGGTGTTGTCGAGTCTGGGAGTGATATTGGGGAGGTGTTGGCGAGTCTGTGGGACTGAGGTCGGGCAGGTGTTGGTGAGACTGTGGGATTGATGTCGGGGAAGTGTTGGCGAGTCTGTGGGAGTGAGTTCAGGGAAGTGTTGGTGAGTGTGGGAGTGAGGTCGGGGAGGTGTTGGTGAGTCTGGGAGTGAGTTCAGGGAAGTATTGGTGAGTGTGGGAGTGAGGTCAGGGAGGTGTTGGCGAGGCTGTGGGAGTGAGGTCGGTGAGATCGTGGCACGTCTGTGGGAGTGTGGTTGGGGAGGAGTTGGCGAGGCTGTGGGAGTGAGGTCGGGAAGGTGTTGGCGAGTTTGGGAGTGAGGTCGGCGAGGAGTTGGCGAGGCTGTGTGAGTGAGGTCGGGGAGGTGTTGGTGAGTCTGTGGGAGTGAGGTCGGGGAGGTGTTGGTGAGTGTGGGAGTGAGGTCGGTGAGGTGTTGGCGAGGCTGTGGGAGTGATGTTGGGGAGGTGTTGGCGAGTCTGTGGGACTGAGGTCGGGGAGGAGTTGGTGAGACTGTGGGAGTGATGCCGGGGAGGTGTTGGCGAGTCTGTGGGAGTGAGGTTGGGGAGGTGTTGGCGAGTCTGGGAGTGAGTTCAGGGAAGTGTTGGTGAGTGTGGGAGTGAGGTCGGGGAGGTGTTGGCGAGACTGTGGGAGTGAGGTCGGTGAGATCTTGGCGCGTCTGTGGGAGTGGGAGTGGGGTTGGGGAGGAGTTGGCGAGACTGTGGGAATGAGGTCGGGGAGGTCTTGGCGAGTCTGGGAGTGAGGTTGGGGAGGTGTTGGTGAGACTGTGGGAGTGAGGTCGGGGAGGTGTTGGTGAGACTGTGGGAGTGAAGTCGGGGAGGTGTTGGTGAGTCTGGGAGTGAGTTCAGGGAAGTGTTGGTAAGTGTGGGAGTGAGGTCGGGGAGGAGTTGGCAAGACTGTGGGAGTGAGGTCGGGGAGGTGTTGGCGAGGCTGTGGGAGTGAGTTCGGAAGGTGTTGGCGAGGCCGTGGGAGTGATCTCTGCGAGGTGTTGGCAGGGCCGTGGGAGTGAGGTCGGGGAGGTGTTGGCGAGTCTGGGAGTGAGGTCGGGGAGGTTTTCTCAAGACTGTGGGAGTGAGGTTGGGGAGATGTTGGCGAGTCTGTGGGAGTGATGTCGGAGAGATGTTGGCGAGACTGTGGGAGTGAGTCGGAGAGATGTTGGTGAGACTGTGGGAGTGAAGTCAGGCGGTGTTGGCGAGTCTGGGAGTGAGATCGGGGGAGTGTTGGCGAGTCTGTGGGACTGAGGTCGGGGAGGAGTTGGTGAGACTGTGGGAGTGATGTCGGGGAGGTGTTGGCGAGTCTGTGGGAGTGAGGTTGGGGAGGTGTTGGCGAGTCTGGGAGTGAGTTCAGGGAAGTGTTGGTGAGTGTGGGAGTGAGGTCAGGGAGGTGTTGGCGAGACTGTGGGAGTGAGGTCGGTGAGATCTTGGCGCGTCTGTGGGAGTGGGAGTGGGGTTGGGGAGGAGTTGGCGAGACTGTGGGAATGAGGTCGGGGAGGTCTTGGCGAGTCTGGGAGTGAGGTTGGGGAAGAGTTGGTGAGACTGTGGGAGTGAGGTCGGGGAGGTGTTGTCCAGTTGGTGGGAGTGGGGTCGGGGAGGTGTTGGCGAGACTATGGGAGTGTGATCGGGGAGGTTTTGGTGAGTCTGTGGGAGTGAGGTCGGGGAGGTGTTGGTGAGTCTGGGAGTGAGGTCGGGGAGGAATTGGCGAGCCTGGGAGTGAGGTCGGTGAGGAATTGGCGAGTCTGGGAGTGAGGTCGGGGAGGTGTTGGCGAGTCTGGGTGTGATGTTGGGGAGGTGTTGGCGAGACTGTGGGAGTGAGTTCGGGAGATGTTGGCGAGGCCATGGGAGTGAGGTCGGGGAGGTGTTGGTGAGTCTGTGGGAGTGAGGTCGGGGAGGTATTGGTGAGACTGTGGGAGTGTTGTCAGGGAGGTGTTGGCGAGTCTGTGGGAGTGAGGTCGGGGAGGTGTTGGCGAGAGTGGGAGTGAGGTCGGGGAGGTGTTGGCGAGTCTGTGGGAGTGAGGTCGGGGAGGTGTTGGCGATACTGTGGGAGTGAGGTCGGGGAGGTGTTGTCGAGTCTGGGAGTGATGTCGGGGAGGTGTTGGCGAGTCTGGGAGTGAGGTCGGGGAGGTGTTGGCGAGACTGTGAGAGTGAGGTCGGGGAGATGTTGGTGAGTCTGTGGGAGTGAGGTCGGGGAGGTGTTGGCGAGGCTGTGGGAGTGAGGTCGGGGAGGAGTTGGTGAGTATGGGAGTGAGGTCGTTGAGGTGTTGTCGAGTCTGGGAGTGATGTTGGGGAGGTGTTGGCAAGTCTGGGAGTGAGGTCGGGGAGGAGTTGGCGAGACTGTGGGAGTGAGGTCGGGGAGGTGTTGGTGAGTCTGGGAGTGAGGTCGGGGAGGTGTTGGTGAATCTGGGAGCGAGTTCAGGGAGGTGTTGGTGAGTGTGGGAGTGAGGTCGAGGAGGAGTTGGTGAGACTGTGGGAGTGAGGTCGGGGAGGTGTTGGCGAGGCTGTGAGAGTGAGGTCGGGGAGGTGTTGGTGAGTCTGGGAGTGAGTTCAGGGAAGTGTTGGTGAGTGTGGGAGTGAGGTCGGGGAGGTGTTGGCGAGACTGTGGGAGTGAGGTCGGTGAGATCTTGGCGCGTCTGTGGGAGTGGGGTTGGGGAGGAGTTGGCGAGGCTGTGGGAGTGAAGTTGGGGAGGTGTTGGCGAGTCTGGGAGTGAGGTCGGGGAGGAGTTGGCGAGACTGTGGGAGTGAGGACGGGGAGGTGTTGGTGAGTCTGTGGGAGTGAGTTCGGGAGGTGTTGACGAGTCTGGGAGTGATGTCGGGGAGGTGTTGGCGAGGCTGTGGGAGTGAGGTCAGGGAGGTGTGGACGAGTCTGGGAGTGATATTGGGAAGGTGTTGGCGAGTCTGGGAGTGAGGTCGGGGAGGTGTTGGCGAGACTGTGAGAGTGAGGTCGGGGAGATGTTGGTGAGTCTGTGGGAGTGAGGTCGGGGAGGTGTTGGCGAGGCTGTGGGAGTGAGGTCGGGGAGGAGTTGGTGAGTATGGGAGTGAGGTCGGTGAGGTGTTGTCGAGTCTGGGAGTGATGTTGGGGAGGTGTTGGCAAGTCTGGGAGTGAGGTCGGGGAGGAGTTGGCGAGACTGTGGGAGTGAGGTCGGGGAGGTGTTGGTGAGTCTGTGGGAGTGATGTCAGGGAGGTGTTGGCGAGTCTGTGGGAGTGAGTTCAGGGAAGTGTTGGTGAGTGTGGGAGTGAGGTCGGGGAGGTGTTGGTGAGTGTGGGAGTGAGGTCGGGGAGGTGTTGGTGAGACTGTGGGAGTGAGGTCGGGGAGGTGTTGGTGAGACTGTGGGAGTGAGGTCGGGGAGGTGTTGGCGAGGCTGTGGGAGTGAGTTCGGGAGGTGTTGGCGAGGCCGTGGGAGTGATCTCTGCGAGGTGTTGGCAGGGCCGTGGAAGTGAGGTCGGGGAGGTGTTGGCGAGTCTGGGAGTGAGGTTGGGGAGGTTTTGTCAAGACTGTGGGAGTGAGGTTGGGGAGGTGTTGGCGAGGTCGTGGGAGTGATGTCGGAGAGATGTTGGCGAGTCTGTGGGACTGAGGTCGGGGAGGTGTTGGCGAGACTTTCGGAGTGAGATGGGGGAGGTGTTGGTGAGTCTGGGAGTGAGGTCGGGGAGGAATTGGCGAGTCTGGGAGTGAGGTCAGGGAGGAATTGGCGAGTCTGGGAGTGAGGTCGGGGAGGTGTTGGCGAGTCTCTGGGAGTGAGGTCGGGGAGGTGTTGGCGAGTCTGGGAGTGATGTTGGGGAGGTGTTGGCGAGACTGTGGGAGTGAGCTCGGGAGATGTTGGTGAGGCTGTGGGAGTGAGGTCGGGGAGGTATTGGTGGGTCTGTGGGAGTGAGGTCGGGGAGGTGTTGGCGAGACTGTGGGAGTGATGTCAGGGAGGTGTTGGCGAGTCTGTGGGAGTGAGGTCGGGGAGGTGTTGGCGAGTCTGTGGGAGTGAGGTCGGGGAGGTGTTGGCGAGACTGGGAGTGATGTCGGGGAGGTGTTGGCGAGTCTGGGAGTGAGGTCGGGGAGGTGTTGGCGAGTCTGGGAGTGAGGTCGGGGAGGTGTTGGTGAGTCTGGGAGTGAGGTCGGGGAGGTGTTGGCGAGACTGTGGGAGTGAGGTAGGGGAGATGTTGGTGAGACTGTGGGAGTGAGGTCGGGGAGGTGTTGGCGAGGCTGTGGGAGTGAGGTCGGGGAGGAGTTGGTGAGTATGGAAGTGAGGTCGGTGAGGTGTTGTCGAGTCTGGGAGTGATGTTGGGGAGGTGTTGGCGAGTCTGGGACTGAGGTCGGGGAGGAGTTGGCGAGACTGTGGGAGTGAGGTCGGGCAGGTGTTGGTGAGTCTGTGGGAGTGATGTTGGGGAGGTGTTGGCGAGTCTGTGGGAGTGAGTTCAGGGAAGTGTTGGTGAGTGTGGGAGTGAGGTCGGGGAGGTGTTGGTGAGACTGTGGGAGTGAGGTCGGGGAGGTGTTGGTGAGACTGTGGGAGTGAAGTCGGGGAGTGAGTTCAGGGAAGTGTTGGTCAGTGTGGGAGTGAGGTCGGGGAGGAGTTGGCAAGACTGTGGGAGTGAGGTCGGGGAGGTGTTGGCGAGGCTGTGGGAGTGAGTTCGGAAGGTGTTGGCGAGGCCGTGGGAGTGATCTCTGCGAGGTGTTGGCAGGGCCGTGGGAGTGAGGTCGGGGAGGTGTTGGCGAGTCTGGGAGTGAGGTCGGGGAGGTTTTCTCAAGACTGTGGGAGAGAGGTTGGGGAGATGTTGGCGAGGTCGTGGGAGTGATGTCGGAGAGATGTTGGCGAGTCTGTGGGAGTGATGTCGGAGAGATGTTGGCGAGACTGTGGGAGTGAGTCGGAGAGATGTTGGTGAGACTGTGGGAGTGAAGTCAGGCGGTGTTGGCGAGTCTGGGAGTGAGATCGGGGGAGTGTTGGCGAGACTGTTGGAGTGAGGTCGGGGAGGTGTTGGTGCGTCTGGGAGTGAGGTCGGGGAGGTGTTGGCGAGACTATGGGAATGAGATCGGGGAGGTGTTGGTGAGTCTGGGAATGAGGTCGGGGAGGTGTTGGTGAGTCTGGGAGTGAGGTCGGTGAGGTGTTGGTGAGTCTGGGAGTGATGTTGGGGAGGTATTGGCGAGTCTGTGGGAGTGAGGTCGGGGAGGTGTTGGTGAGTCTGGGAGTGAGGTCGGGGAGGAATTGGCGAGTCTGGGAGTGAGGTCAGGGAGGAATTGGCGAGTCTGGGAGTGAGGTCGGGGAGGTGTTGGCGAGTCTCTGGGAGTGAGGTCGGGGAGGTGTTGGCGAGTCTGGGAGTGATGTTGGGGAGGTGTTGGCGAGACTGTGGGAGTGAGCTCGGGAGATGTTGGTGAGGCTGTGGGAGTGAGGTCGGGGAGGTGTTGGTGGGTCTGTGGGAGTGAGGTCGGGGAGGTGTTGGCGAGACTGTGGGAGTGATGTCAGGGAGGTGTTGGCGAGTCTGTGGGAGTGAGGTCGGGGAGGTGTTGGCGAGTCTGTGGGAGTGAGGTCGGAGAGGTGTTGGCGAGACTGGGAGTGATGTCGGGGAGGTGTTGGCGAGTCTGGGAGTGAGGTCGGGGAGGTGTTGGCGAGTCTGGGAGTGATGTCGGGGAGGTGTTGGTGAGTCTGGGAGTGAGGTCGGGGAGGTGTTGGCGAGACTGTGGGAGTGAGGTAGGGGAGATGTTGGTGAGACTGTGGGAGTGAGGTCGGGGAGGTGTTGGCGAGGCTGTGGGAGTGAGGTCGGGGAGGAGTTGGTGAGTATGGAAGTGAGGTCGGTGAGGTGTTGTCGAGTCTGGGAGTGATGTTGGGGAGGTGTTGGCGAGTCTGGGACTGAGGTCGGGGAGGAGTTGGCGAGACTGTGGGAGTGAGGTCGGGCAGGTGTTGGTGAGTCTGTGGGAGTGATGTTGGGGAGGTGTTGGCGAGTCTGTGGGAGTGAGTTCAGGGAAGTGTTGGTGAGTGTGGGAGTGAGGTCGGGGAGGTGTTGGTGAGACTATGGGAGTGAGGTCGGGGAGGTGTTGGTGAGACTGTGGGAGTGAAGTCGGGGAGGTGTTGGTGAGTCTGGGAGTGAGTTCAGGGAAGTGTTGGTCAGTGTGGGAGTGAGGTCAGGGAGGAGTTGGCAAGACTGTGGGAGTGAGGTCGGGGAGGTGTTGGCGAGGCTGTGGGAGTGAGTTCGGAAGGTGTTGGCGAGGCCGTGGGAGTGATCTCTGCGAGGTGTTGGCAGGGCCGTGGGAGTGAGGTCGGGGAGGTGTTGGCGAGTCTGGGAGTGAGGTCGGGGAGGTTTTCTCAAGACTGTGGGAGAGAGGTTGGGGAGATGTTGGCGAGGTCGTGGGAGTGATGTCGGAGAGATGTTGGCGAGTCTGTGGGAGTGATGTCGGAGAGATGTTGGCGAGACTGTGGGAGTGAGTCGGAGAGATGTTGGTGAGACTGTGGGAGTGAAGTCAGGCGGTGTTGGCGAGTCTGGGAGTGAGATCGGGGGAGTGTTGGCGAGACTGTTGGAGTGAGGTCGGGGAGGTGTTGGTGCGTCTGGGAGTGAGGTCGGGGAGGTGTTGGCGAGACTATGGGAATGAGATCGGGGAGGTGTTGGTGAGTCTGGGAATGAGGTCGGGGAGGTGTTGGTGAGTCTGGGAGTGAGGTCGGTGAGGTGTTGGTGAGTCTGGGAGTGAGGTTGGGGAGGTATTGGCGAGTCTGTGGGAGTGAGGTCGGGGAGGTGTTGGTGAGTCTGGGAGTGAGGTCGGGGAGGTATTGGCGAGTCTGGGAGTGAGGTCAGGGAGGTGTTGTCAAGACGGTGGGAGTGAGGTCGGGGAGGTGTTGGCGAGGCTGTGGGAGTGAGGTCAGGGAGGTGTTGGCGAGGCTGTGGGAGTGAGGTTGGCGAGATCGTGGCACGTCTGTGGGAGTGTGGTTGGGGAGGAGTTGGCGAGGCTGTGGGAGTGAGGTCAGGGAGGTGTTGGCGAGTCTGGGAGTGATATCAGGAAGGTGTTGGCGAGGCTCTGGGAGTGAGGTCGGGGAGGTGTTGGCGAGACTGTGGGAGTGAGGTCGGGGAGGTGTTGTCGGGTCTGGGAGTGATGTCAGGGAGGTGTTGGCGAGACTGTGGGATGAGGTCGGGGAGATGTTGGTGAGGCTGTGGGAGTGAGGTCGGGGAGGTGTTGGTGAGTCTGTGGGAGTGAGGTCGGGGAGGTGTTGGTGAGTGTGGGAGTGAGGTCAGGGAGGTGTTGGCGAGACTGTGGGAGTGAGGTCGGGGAGGTGTTGGCGAGGCTGTGGGAGTGAGGTCGGGGAGGAGTTGGTGAGTATGGGAGTGAGGTCGGTGAGGTGTTGTCGAGTCTGGGAGTGATGTTGGGGAGGTGTTGGCGAGTCTGTGGGAGTAAGGTCGGGGAGGAGTTGGCGAGACTGTGGGAGTGAGGTCGGGCAGGTGATGGTGAGTCTGTGGGAGGGATGTCAGGGAGGTGTTGGCGAGTCTGTGGGAGTGAGTTCAGGGAAGTGTTGGTGAATGTGGGAGTGAGGTCGGGGAGGTGTTGGTGAGACTGTGGGAGTGAGGTCGGGGAGGTGTTGGTGAGTCCGGGAGTGAGGTCGGTGAGGTGTTGGCGAGGCTGTGGGAGTGAGGTCGGGGAGGTGTTGGTGAGTGTGGGAGTGAGGTCGGGGAGGTGTTGGCGAGACTATGGGAGTGAGGTCGGGGAGGTGTTGGCGAGACTGCGGGAGTGAGGTCAGGGAGGTGTTGGCGAGACTGTGGGAGTGAGGTCGAGAGGTGTTGGCGGGTCTGTAGGAGTGAGTTCGTGGAGGTGTTGGCAAGTCTGTGGGAGTGAGGTCGGGGAGGTGTTGGCAAGTCTGTGGGAGTGAGGTCGGGGAGGTGTTGGCGAGACTGTGGGAGTGAGGTCGGTGAGATCTTGGCGCGTCTGTGGGAGTGGGGTTGGGGAGGAGTTGGCGAGACTGTGGGAGTGAGGTCGGGGAGGTCTTGGCGAGTCTGGGAGTGAGGTCGGGGAGGAGTTGGTGAGACGGTGGGAGTGGGGTCGGGGAGGTGTTGGCGAGTCTGTGGGACTGAGGTCGGGGAGGTGTTGGCGAGACTTTCGGAGTGAGATGGGGGAGGTGTTGGTGAGTCTGGGAGTGAGGTCGGGGAGGAATTGGCGAGTCTGGGAGTGAGGTCAGGGAGGAATTGGCGAGTCTGGGAGTGAGGTCGGGGAGGTGTTGGCGAGTCTCTGGGAGTGAGGTCGGGGAGGTGTGGCGAGTCTGGGAGTGATGTTGGGGAGGTGTTGGCGAGACTGTGGGAGTGAGCTCGGGAGATGTTGGTGAGGCTGTGGGAGTGAGGTCGGGGAGGTGTTGGTGGGTCTGTGGGAGTGAGGTCGGGGAGGTGTTGGCGAGACTGTGGGAGTGATGTCAGGGAGGTGTTGGCGAGTCTGTGGGAGTGAGGTCGGGGAGGTGTTGGCGAGTCTGTGGGAGTGAGGTCGGGGAGGTGTTGGCGAGACTGGGAGTGATGTCGGGGAGGTGTTGGCGAGTCTGGGAGTGAGGTCGGGGAGGTGTTGGCGAGTCTGGGAGTGATGTCGGGGAGGTGTTGGTGAGTCTGGGAGTGAGGTCGGGGAGGTGTTGGCGAGACTGTGGGAGTGAGGTAGGGGAGATGTTGGTGAGACTGTGGGAGTGAGGTCGGGGAGGTGTTGGCGAGGCTGTGGGAGTGAGGTCGGGGAGGAGTTGGTGAGTATGGAAGTGAGGTCGGTGAGGTGTTGTCGAGTCTGGGAGTGATGTTGGGGAGGTGTTGGCGAGTCTGGGACTGAGGTCGGGGAGGAGTTGGCGAGACTGTGGGAGTGAGGTCGGGCAGGTGTTGGTGAGTCTGTGGGAGTGATGTTGGGGAGGTGTTGGCGAGTCTGTGGGAGTGAGTTCAGGGAAGTGTTGGTGAGTGTGGGAGTGAGGTCGGGGAGGTGTTGGTGAGACTGTGGGAGTGAGGTCGGGGAGGTGTTGGTGAGACTGTGGGAGTGAAGTCGGGGAGGTGTTGGTGAGTCTGGGAGTGAGTTCAGGGAAGTGTTGGTCAGTGTGGGAGTGAGGTCGGGGAGGAGTTGGCAAGACTGTGGGAGTGAGGTCGGGGAGGTGTTGGCGAGGCTGTGGGAGTGAGTTCGGAAGGTGTTGGCGAGGCCGTGGGAGTGATCTCTGCGAGGTGTTGGCAGGGCCGTGGGAGTGAGGTCGGGGAGGTGTTGGCGAGTCTGGGAGTGAGGTCGGGGAGGTTTTCTCAAGACTGTGGGAGAGAGGTTGGGGAGATGTTGGCGAGGTCGTGGGAGTGATGTCGGAGAGATGTTGGCGAGTCTGTGGGAGTGATGTCGGAGAGATGTTGGCGAGACTGTGGGAGTGAGTCGGAGAGATGTTGGTGAGACTGTGGGAGTGAAGTCAGGCGGTGTTGGCGAGTCTGGGAGTGAGATCGGGGGAGTGTTGGCGAGACTGTTGGAGTGAGGTCGGGGAGGTGTTGGTGCGTCTGGGAGTGAGGTCGGGGAGGTGTTGGCGAGACTATGGGAATGAGATCGGGGAGGTGTTGGTGAGTCTGGGAATGAGGTCGGGGAGGTGTTGGTGAGTCTGGGAGTGAGGTCGGTGAGGTGTTGGTGAGTCTGGGAGTGAGGTTGGGGAGGTATTGGCGAGTCTGTGGGAGTGAGGTCGGGGAGGTGTTGGTGAGTCTGGGAGTGAGGTCGGGGAGGTATTGGCGAGTCTGGGAGTGAGGTCAGGGAGGTGTTGTCAAGACGGTGGGAGTGAGGTCGGGGAGGTGTTGGCGAGGCTGTGGGAGTGAGGTCGGGGAGATGTTGACGAGACTGGGAGTGAGGTCGGGGAGGTGTTGGCGAGACTGTGGGAGTGAGGTCGGGGAGGTGTTGGCGAGGCTGTGGGAGTGAGGTCGGGGGGGTGCTGGCGAGTCTGGGAGTGAGGTCAGGGAGGTGTTGGCGAGGCTGTGGGAGTGAGGTCGGGGAGGTGTTGGCGAGGCTGTGGGAGTGAGGTCGGGGAGGTGTTGGCGAGTGTGGGAGTGAGGTTGGGGAGGTGTTGGCGAGGCTGCGGGAGTGATGTCAGGGAGGTGTTGGTGAGTGTGGGAGTGAGGTCGGTGAGGTGTTGTCGAGTCTGGGAGTGATATTGGGGAGGTGTTGGCGAGTCTGTGGGACTGAGGTCGGGCAGGTGTTGGTGAGACTGTGGGATTGATGTCGGGGAAGTGTTGGCGAGTCTGTGGGAGTGAGTTCAGGGAAGTGTTGGTGAGTGTGGGAGTGAGGTCGGGGAGGTGTTGGTGAGTCTGGGAGTGAGTTCAGGGAAGTATTGGTGAGTGTGGGAGTGAGGTCAGGGAGGTGTTGGCGAGGCTGTGGGAGTGAGGTTGGCGAGATCGTGGCACGTCTGTGGGAGTGTGGTTGGGGAGGAGTTGGCGAGGCTGTGGGAGTGAGGTCGGGAAGGTGTTGGCGAGTTTGGGAGTGAGGTCGGTGAGGAGTTGGCGAGGCTGTGTGAGTGAGGTCAGGGAGGTGTTGGCGAGTCTGGGAATGATATCAGGAAGGTGTTGGCGAGGCTCTGGGAGTGAGGTCGGGGAGGTGTTGGCGAGACTGTGGGAGTGAGGTCGGGGAGGTGTTGTCGGGTCTGGGAGTGATGTCAGGGAGGTGTTGGCGAGACTGTGGGATGAGGTCGGGGAGATGTTGGTGAGTCTGTGGGAGTGAGGTCGGGGAGGTGTTGGTGAGTGTGGGAGTGAGGTCAGGGAGGTGTTGGTGAGACTGTGGGAGTGAGGTCGGGGAGGTGTTGGCGAGGCTGTGGGAGTGAGGTCGGAGAGGTGTTGGTGAGTCTGTGGGAGTGAGGTCGGGGAGGTGTTGGTGAGTGTGGGAATGAGGTCGGTGAGGTGTTGGCGAGGCTGTGGGAGTGATGTTGGGGAGGTGTTGGCGAGTCTGTGGGACTGAGGTCGGGGAGGAGTTGGTGAGACTGTGGGAGTGATGCCGGGGAGGTGTTGGCGAGTCTGTGGGAGTGAGGTTGGGGAGGTGTTGGCGAGTCTGGGAGTGAGTTCAGGGAAGTGTTGGTGAGTGTGGGAGTGAGGTCGGGGAGGTGTTGGCGAGACTGTGGGAGTGAGGTCGGTGAGATCTTGGCGCGTCTGTGGGAGTGGGAGTGGGGTTGGGGAGGAGTTGGCGAGACTGTGGGAATGAGGTCGGGGAGGTCTTGGCGAGTCTGGGAGTGAGGTTGGGGAGGTGTTGGTGAGACTGTGGGATTGAGGTCGGGGAGGTGTTGGTGAGACTGTGGGAGTGAAGTCGGGGAGGTGTTGGTGAGTCTGGGAGTGAGTTCAGGGAAGTGTTGGTAAGTGTGGGAGTGAGGTCGGGGAGGAGTTGGCAAGACTGTGGGAGTGAGGTCGGGGAGATGTTGGCGAGGCTGTGGGAGTGAGTTCGGAAGGTGTTGGCGAGGCCGTGGGAGTGATCTCTGCGAGGTGTTGGCAGGGCCGTGGGAGTGAGGTCGGGGAGGTGTTGGCGAGTCTGGGAGTGAGGTCGGGGAGGTTTTCTCAAGACTGTGGGAGTGAGGTTGGGGAGATGTTGGCGAGTCTGTGGGAGTGATGTCGGAGAGATGTTGGCGAGACTGTGGGAGTGAGTCGGAGAGATGTTGGTGAGACTGTGGGAGTGAAGTCAGGCGGTGTTGGCGAGTCTGGGAGTGAGATCGGGGGAGTGTTGGCGAGTCTGTGGGACTGAGGTCGGGGAGGAGTTGGTGAGACTGTGGGAGTGATGTCGGGGAGGTGTTGGCGAGTCTGTGGGAGTGAGGTTGGGGAGGTGTTGGCGAGTCTGGGAGTGAGTTCAGGGAAGTGTTGGTGAGTGTGGGAGTGAGGTCGGGGAGGTGTTGGCGAGACTGTGGGAGTGAGGTCGGTGAGATCTTGGCGCGTCTGTGGGAGTGGGAGTGGGGTTGGGGAGGAGTTGGCGAGACTGTGGGAATGAGGTCGGGGAGGTCTTGGCGAGTCTGGGAGTGAGGTTGGGGAAGAGTTGGTGATACTGTGGGAGTGAGGTCGGGGAGGTGTTGTCCAGTTGGTGGGAGTGGGGTCGGGGAGGTGTTGGCGAGTCTGTGGGACTGAGGTCGGGGAGGTGTTGGCGAGACTATGGGAGTGAGATCGGGGAGGTTTTGGTGAGTCTGTGGGAGTGAGGTCGGGGAGGTGTTGGTGAGTCTGGGAGTGAGGTCGGGGAGGAATTGGCGAGCCTGGGAGTGAGGTCGGTGAGGAATTGGCGAGTCTGGGAGTGAGGTCAGGGAGGTGTTGGCGAGTCTGGGTGTGATGTTGGGGAGGTGTTGGCGAGACTGTGGGAGTGAGTTCGGGAGATGTTGGCGAGGCCATGGGAGTGAGGTCGGGGAGGTGTTGGTGAGTCTGTGGGAGTGAGGTCGGGGAGGTATTGGTGAGACTGTGGGAGTGATGTCAGGGAGGTGTTGGCGAGTCTGTGGGAGTGAGGTCGGGGAGGTGTTGGCGAGACTGTGGGAGTGAGGTCGGGGAGGTGTTGGCGAGTCTGGGAGTGAGGTCGGGGAGGTGTTGGCGAGTCTGTGGGAGTGAGGTCGGGGAGGTGTTGGCGAGACTGTGGGAGTGAGATCGGGGAGGTGTTGTCGAGTCTGGGAGTGATGTCGGGGAGGTGTTGGCGAGTCTGGGAGTGAGGTCGGGGAGGTGTTGGCGAGACTGTGAGAGTGAGGTCGGGGAGATGTTGGTGAGTCTGTGGGAGTGAGGTCGGGGAGGTGTTGGCGAGGCTGTGGGAGTGAGGTCGGGGAGGAGTTGGTGAGTATGGGAGTGAGGTCGGTGAGGTGTTGTCGAGTCTGGGAGTGATGTTGGGGAGGTGTTGGCAAGTCTGGGAGTGAGGTCGGGGAGGAGTTGGCGAGACTGTGGGAGTGAGGTCGGGGAGGTGTTGGTGAGTCTGTGGGAGTGATGTCAGGGAGGTGTTGGCGAGTCTGTGGGAGTGAGTTCAGGGAAGTGTTGGTGAGTGTGGGAGTGAGGTCGGGGAGGTGTTGGTGAGTGTGGGAGTGAGGTCGGGGAGGTGTTGGTGAGACTGTGGGAGTGAGGTCGGGGAGGTGTTGGTGAGACTGTGGGAGTGAGGTCGGGGAAGTGTTGTTGAGTCTGAGAGCGAGTTCAGGGAAGTGTTGGTGAGTGTGGGAGTGAGGTCGGGGAGGAGTTGGCGAGACTGTGGGAGTGAGGTCGGGGAGGAGTTGGCGAGGCTGTGGGAGTGAGTTCGGGAGGTGTTGGCGAGGCCGTGGGAGTGATCTCTGCGAGGTGTTGGCAGGGCCGTGGAAGTGAGGTCGGGGAGGTGTTGGCGAGTCTGGGAGTGAGGTTGGGGAGGTTTTGTCAAGACTGTGGGAGTGAGGTTGGGGAGGTGTTGGCGAGGTCGTGGGAGTGATGTCGGAGAGATGTTGGCGAGTCTGTGGGATTGATGTCGGGGAGGTGTTGGCGAGACTGTGGGAGTGAGATCGGGGAGGTGTTGGCGAGACTGTTGGAGTGAGGTCGGGGAGGTGTTGGTGAGTCTGGGAGTGAGGTCGGGGAGGTGTTGGCGAGACTATGGCACTGAGATCGGGGAGGTGTTGGCGAGTCTGGGAATGAGGTCGGTGAGGTGTTGGTGAGTCTGGGAGTGAGGTCGATGAGGTGTTCGTGAGTCTGGGAGTGAGGTTGGGGAGGTATTGGCGAGTCTGTGGGAGTGAGGTCGGGGAGATGTTGGTGAGTCTGGGAGTGAGGTTGGGGAGGTGTTGGCGAGACTATGGGAGTGAGATTGGGGAGGTGTTGGCGAGTCTGGGAATGAGGTCGGTGAGGTGTTGGTGAGTCTGGGAGTGAGGTCGATGAGGTGTTGGTGAGTCTGGGAGTGAGGTTGGGGAGGTATTGGCGAGACTGTTGGAGTGAGGTCGGGGAGGTGTTGGTGAGTCTGGGAGCGAGGTCGGGGAGGTGTTGGCAAGACTATGGGAGTGAGATCAGGGAGGTGTTGGCGAGTCTGGGTATGAGGTCGGTGAGGTGTTGGTGAGTCTGGGAGTGAGGTCGATGAGGTGTTGGTGAGTCTGGGAGTGAGGTTGGGGAGGTATTGGCGAGTCTGTGGGAGTGAGGTCGGGGAGGTGTTGGTGAGTCTGGGAATGAGGTTGGGGAGGCATTGGCGAGTCTGGGAGTGATATTGGGGAGGTGTTGGCGAGTCTGTGGGACTGAGGTCAGGGAGGAGTTGGCGAGACTGTGGGAGTGATGTCGGGGAGGTGTTGGCGAGGCTGTGGGAGTGATGTTGGGGAGGTGTTGGCGAGTCTGTGGGACTGAGGTCCGGCAGGTGTTGGTGAGACTGTGGGAGTGATGTCGGGGAGGTGTTGGCGAGTCTGTGGGAGTGAGTTCAGGGAAGTGTTGGTGAGTGTGGGAGTGAGGTCGGGGAGGCGTTGGTGAGTCTGGGAGTGAGTTCAGGGAAGTGTTGGTGAGTGTGGAAGTGAGGTCAGGGAGGTTTTGTTGAGTGTGGGAGTGAGGTCAGGGAGGTGTTGGCGAGGCTGTGGGAGTGAGGTCGGTGAGATCGTGGCACGTCTGTGGGAGTGTGGTTGGGGAGGAGTTGGCGAGGCTGTGGGAGTGAGGTCGGGAAGGTGTTGGCGAGTCTGGGAGTGAGGTCGGCGAGGAGTTGGCGAGGCTGTGAGAGTGAGGTCAGGGAGGTGTTGGCGAGTCTGGGAGTGATATCAGGAAGGTGTTGGCGAGGCTGTGGGAGTGAGGTCGGGGAGGTGTTGGCGAGACTGTGGGAGTGAGGTCGGGGAGGTGTTGTCGGGTCTGGGAGTGATGTCAGGGAGGCGTTGGCGAGACTGTGGGAGTGAGGTCGGGGAGATGTTGGCGAGGCTGTGGGAGTGAGGTCGGGGAGGTGTTGGTGAGTCTGTGGGAGTGAGGTCGGGAGGTGTTGGTGAGTGTGGGAGTGAGGTCGGGGAGGTGTTGGTGAGACTGTGGGAGTGAGGTCGGGGAGGTGTTGGCGAGGCTGTGGGAGTGAGGTCGGGGAGGTGTTGGTGAGTCTGTGGGAGTGAGGTCGGGGAGGTGTTGGTGAGTGTGGGAGTGAGGTCGGTGAGGTGTTGGCGAGGCTGTGGGAGTGATGTTGGGGAGGTGTTGGCGAGTCTGTGGGACTGAGGTCGGGGAGGAGTTGGTGAGACTGTGGGAGTGATGTCGGGGAGGTGTTGGCGAGTCTGTGGGAGTGAGGTTGGGGAGGTGTTGGCGAGTCTGGGAGTGAGTTCAGGGAAGTGTTGGTGAGTGTGGGAGTGAGGTCGGGGAGGTGTTGGCGAGACTGTGGGAGTGAGGTCGGTGAGATCTTGGCGCGTCTGTGGGAGTGGGAGTGGGGTTGGGGAGGAGTTGGCGAGACTGTGGGAATGAGGTCGGGGAGGTCTTGGCGAGTCTGGGAGTGAGGTTGGGGAAGAGTTGGTGAGACTGTGGGAGTGAGGTCGGCGAGGAGTTGGCGAGGCTGTGGGAGTGAGGTCGGGGAGGTGTTGGCGAGACTGTGGGAGTGAGGTCGGGGAGGTGTTGTCGGGTCTGGGAGTGATGTCAGGGAGGTGTTGGCGAGACTGTGGGAGTGAGGTCGGGGAGATGTTGGCGAGGCTGTGGGAGTGAGGTCGGGGAGGTGTTGGTGAGTCTGTGGGAGTGAGGTCGGGGAGGTGTTGGTGAGTGTGGGAGTGAGGTCGGGGAGGTGTTGGCGAGACTGGGAGTGATGTCGGGGAGGTGTTGGCGAGTCTGGGAATGATGTCGGGAAGGTGTTGGCGAGACTGGGAGTGATGTCGGGGAGGTGTTGGCGAGAATGTGGGAGTGATGTCGGGGAGGTGTTGGCGAGGCCGTGGGAGTGAGGTCGGGGAGATGTCGGCGTGATTGTGGGAGTGATGTCGGGGAGGTGTTGGTGAGGCCGTGGGAGTGAGGTCGGGGAGATGTCGGCGTGATTGTGGGAGTGATGTCGGGGAGGTGTTGGCGAGACTGCGGGAGTGAGGTCGGGGAGGTGTTGGCGAGACTGTGGGAGTGAGGTCGGGGAGGCGTTGGCGAGACTGTGGGAGTGAGGTCGGGGAGGTGTCGGCAAGTCTGGGCGTCATGTCCGGGAGGTGTTGGCGAGACTTTGGGAACTGGTGGGTGCGTGTAGTGATGCCCAGTGGACATTCCCGAACTCAATCACCAACCAGCTGCGGCCATCGAGTACACGGAAACAAACCCTGCAGCGACTGAAGAAATCCAGGACAAAACTTGTCCCCGGAAGACAAGACTCTGGGGGTGATATGGGATTAAAATCAGAATAAGAAGGTAATCTCGGAAATTATGTGATGGCTGGTCACTCTGATGTCAAGGCTTTGCACAGGGTGCAGAGGACATTTATCAGGGTGAGGGACTTAGGTGGAGAGACTGGAGAAGGTTAAAGGGAGATTTAATGGAGGAAGTCAGAATTAGGAAGGGTTTTGATAGAGTAAATAGGGAGGAATTGTCAGAGGAGTCCGTAGCTGGAAGATACAGATATCAGATCTGGAATGCACTGACAGGGTCTGTAGAAGTAGGTTCATTTGGAGCTTTCAGAAATAATTTTGATATATACTTGAAAAGATGTATTTGCAGGACCTTGGGAAAAGAGCAAAGGAAGTGGGACTAACTGGATAGAAATCACAGGCAATGATGGGCCAGTTGTCTGCCTTCCATTCTCTATGATCCTATCTCTCTATGACATGCTTTTGTTTAAAAAGCCCAACATCATTCTGTTTCACATGTACACACATCATTGATCATTCAACATACCTGCTACACTTCAGTGACATGGTGATCTTCTGAGCTGCCAGTGTTGCCGTTCCTTCGCCCAGCTCTAAACCAACAAGCCGCACTGCAGTGCCCTTACAACGGTCAGACTCCGGTGCCAGCCCCCCACTCGTGCTGCCCGCTGAGTGCAGCTCACGCCTGTGGACAGATGGCGAGTCGGTCCTTGAGCAACTGTCATCCTCCTCACTGGAACTGATTTCACTCCCTGTGCCGCTCATTTCAGGGCTCTCCGACTCTGTGACCTTGACTTGCTGCAGCTGCTGTGACAAGCCCTTGAGGTCATCCTCCTTCCGAGGGTCTGCAGGCGAGTCTGCTGTCCGAGGAGCTGCAGCTTCTGGCAAACATGCTTGAAGGTGTTGGTAGGGTACAATGCGGATCCCAGCTCTCTCTGCGTCCAATTCCCTCTTTATCTGGAAATGCAAGAAAAGACGAGAATTATTTTCTTTGAAAAACACAATGATATTCCAAAGGCTTTCTTCAACAATAACTTACATTTATGTAGCAATTTCAGCAGAAAGAAACAACTATTGAACGTCACAGTAGTGTAAAAGAAAGATGCGCATTTGTATGGTCCTTTACACGACCCCAGGACATCTTGAAGTGCTTTACTTCAAAATTACTTCATTGGTTTTATAGTCACTGCTGTTATAGGAAAACACAGTATGTAATTTGCATACAGCAAGCTCCCACAGACAGCAATTAAATTGTAAGCAGATAATCTGCTTTAATGATGCTGGTTTTGAGATATATATTGGCGAGCACTGAGGGGAACTTCCTTGCTCTTCAGTTGGAGTGGTGGGACGTTCTCCCTGTAATGGAAATATTTAACATCCTAACTGAAAGACTGCACCTCCGCCAATGCAGCACTCCCTCTGCCCTGTTCTGGAACGTCAACTTAGATTTGGTTGCTCAAGTTTCAAGGGTGGTGCTTGAAGCTCATGACTTTCTGACGCAATTGGCGAGAATGCTACTGACTGATGTTGATATTGATATTGATCCCCTGATTTAATAAAACTGCAGTGGAAATGAATGGGGTAAAGTAAACCCTTTCCAAGATTTCACTTGAAGCCCTCTGAAATTTCCACCTGATGGTGTGGAGTGAAGTCGAGTCTGACAGAGTGAGGAGTGACTGAATGGATACAACAGCATGTAAAGGAGGGACTTACCAACCAATCAGCATTCTCTTCTCATGCAATATAAATTGTTGTTCCTTTACATTTGTTATTCTTGCAAGGCAAAAAGCTTCAATAATGTGTCTTTTTTCAGCAATACTCAGGTTCGGTACTAACAAGTAACTAGAAGGGATAGAATTATCCAATGGAAAGATGTTGGTTTTACCTGTCTGGCTCCCTCTGTGAACAGTTTCTCCATGTTGCGATCCAGCCACCGCAGGTATGGACGAAACAGCAGCTCTAACTTGCCCATCAGTCTGTTGGTGGCATGCTTTGCCCGCAACCATTCCTCTGAGGCCATGCGCACATGCCTAAATTAAAGAGAGGGATGAATATAAATGTGTGGAATTACAGGACATAGCTCAGAAACAGGAATGAACACAATGACAATGTACAACAGCTAACACGAGGTTAGTGACAAATTTAAACTTAAATTACTTCACTCTTCAGGCAAGGCAAGGACATGGGTGGGTATGAGAATGAGAGATTTACTTTGCCATTCATCCCTTTCGTCCTCTTCTATCTCCAAATTATCCTCTCAATTTAGGAGAGAGATCTTGCTGCTTTCTCAAGCAACAGCGATATACACCAAGCCCCAGGAAAGGTTTCCAGACCGATTCTTACTGATCACCAGGAACTCCAGCTAGTCTAGTGATCAACAAGGTCTAGGTACAGAAAGCAGTCACCTTCAAATGCCATCAGAGCTACAACTGGAACCTAACAACAATGGGTCACAATGCTTTACACCCTACCAAGAATTTAACTACTTGTACATATATTGGAACTGAAAGTTATCAATTTCACACCCCACTAAAGTACAGTATATCTGTCATGATCAAACCTCTACATCATCATCAGGTATAAAAGTGAAAAAAGTTATTGTTCTGTACAATATGTTCACACCATGAAAACTATAGAGATCTGCAAAACAAAGTAGAATTTGATAACAAACTTCGAACTGTTATTCCCTAATTTTTATTCCAAGTACAGGATGTGAGCTGAAACCCCCAGACTGACTTCCTCATTATTCAGAGGAGACGAGTGGAGATCAGAAGGTTCTGAGGGGCTGACAACAGGGGTGGCTGCTCCTTGCTCACTTGCACACATGGCACAGCACTTGCTGAGAGCGGAGGGAGAGGTTGTAGACTGGTACAAGGCACCAAGGACAAGGAAAGAGAGAAAAATCTCTCAATAGCAGAGCCTTATTTCGACACAACACAATACACGGTATACAGTGTGTTGTTTGACCTTCCACTGACACACAATTAAAAACAATGCCGTTCATTCTCCACCTATCTGATACCGATTCCCAGTTCAGGCTCATGTCAATCGGAGAGGATCGCTTCAAAGGATCTTGAGACAATGGAATTTTAAAAAGACAGCGAGCATCCAATCAGTGTCATACTGCCAGGTTGGAACGACTCCCACAGATAGAATGGTTACAGCAGAGAAGGAGGCCATTCAGCCTATCATGTCCTGCCAGCTCTCGAAGAGCAACTCAGCTAATCTCACTACCCCTTTTCCCGGATTGCCCTGCTATCTATATTTATATTGCCTCTCCTCGTTCTTCCTAACAAAATGATACACTGCACACTCCCCTGCATTAAATGTCAGCTGCCACTTGCCTGTCCGATGTGATTTGCTCAAGCACCCAAAAGCCAGAAGCTATTAAAAACTGGACTCTTTTGGGAGCTGGAGGGCAGAGGGACACTTATAAGAAGCTAATTTTTCCATTTATTCCCAATAGTTAAATCTGTGCTTTGATATTCAGGTTCCATGAGAAAACTCAGTTCTGTCGAAGGGTCATGAGGACTCGAAACGTCAACTCTTTTCTTCTCCGCCGATGCTGCCAGACCTGCTGAGTTTTTCCAGGTAATTCTGTTTTTGTTTTTCATGAGAAAACTGTCAGTTACCAACCCACCCCCCGCCCCCCCCCACTTACTGCAGCTGCAAATGATTATTGACTAACAGTTCTTCAACGTGGACCTGTCTCCACTAGGTACTTTCCCGAGTTAATGCGGATGTCATGCTTTAGGGCAGAAGGAATAAAAGCTGACAACGTGGTTGCCAGAGCGAGCACACATCCCACACAAATTATGTTTGAGATGCATTTAAACCAATTTATATTTTAAAGGCTTAACTTGCACACCAGTGAGGAAGGATCATTAACGTAACTTACGGCCCAACTGTGGCACTGCTAATAGCTCATTCTGGACTTTACCCCTCCTGAATGATCACATCGCACCACCCAGGTGACATAAATCACATCTCGCATGTCTTCACCATGGGGTAAATCTTAAGATTTAGCACTTCCACAGCAAGTTTTGTGCATTGGGACACACATTAGGAACTGCGCACAGAAGCTAGTGAACTAGAGTGATAGCTCATGTGATTTTCTATCTGTATATTTTAACAGACTGCAACCAGGTTCTTGCACTGAGATTCCTGATTCATGGTCTTGACACCAAAACTGCCAGCTGAGAACACTGGATTGTAACACTTCCTGGCAGTTTATATATCACACTCCATTGCCAGGAAACAGAGAACAGGAAAAGTGCTGTTCACAAAAGGAGGTTCCCTATTTGTTCCTTCCAACCGCAAGGACAAAGGCAGTCCTGAGGCGCACACTGGTTAAAGAAACAATTTGTGCATTCAATTTTTCTATGTGTGTGGTGTCTGATAGCGTACATGGATCTTGCAAAACACCAAGGTCAAAACGTTAAAAACAATACACCTTTACACTTGTGGTTACCAGCAGCTTGGCAATCAGAGAATGTACAACACAAAAACAGGTAATTCAGCCTAAATGGTCCATGCTGATGTTTATGCTCCACAAGTCTCCTCCCACACCTCATCATCCTGTCCAATCAGCATAATCTTCTATTCCTTTCTCCCTCATGTGTTCATCTAGCTTCCCCATAAATGTGTCTATGTTGTTCAACACAACCTCTCCCTGAGAATTATGAAGTGCTTTCCATGATTGTGGGACACAGTGAAGACACTTGGGGTCTTCACTTAAATTCCATGAGGTATTGCAGATGAACATCTGAGACTGCACAAACAGCAACAACTTGCATTTATATAGCCTCCTTTCATTATGCTTAAACAGCCCAAGGTGCTTCACAAGAACAGAAACTGAACAAAAGTGATTGTCATGGAATCAAAAACGAAGACATTTGGTGGCTAAGCAGGTAGATTTTGAGCAGCATCATAAGGAGATAGAGGTGGTGAGCTGAAGAACTTCAGGAAAGGATTTCCACAGCTTCAGGCTGAGGCGACTGAAGGCACGACCAATAACTGCACAAGAGGCCAGAGTTGAAAGGGTGTAAAATCTCAATCTGGGAGATGCCATTGTGAGAGAAAGAGCAAGGAACAAATTAAATGAGGGCAGAGGCCATCTCAGAGCCTCTCAAGTTCAGCTGATCAATAAGCAGCACTGACAGAATCGGGAAGCAGATCTGCACCCAGTGTCGGAAGTGCTACATAGAATGAAGGGTAACTTTTTAAAAAATAAGTGGAGAAAACTTTGAATGGAAGCATGATGAGTTTTGATCTGGTTGAATTTGTGTCCTCAAATTGATTTGGCTCAGTAGCTGCAAATCAGAAAGTTGTGGGCTCAAGCCTTACTCCAGACTTCGAGTGCATAATCCAGAACGACATTGCAGTACTGACAGAGTGCTGCATTGCCAGCGGTGCCATCTTTGAACTGAGGACTACTGGCCATCTGCTCTGATGAATGTAGAAGACCCCATAGCTCCCCTCAAAGAGCAGCATTACCACCAACCCAGATTAACTGGTCGTCTATCTCGCTAGTGCTTGTGGAATCGTACTGTGCACAAGTTACTACAAAACACTTCAAACTCTGTTAATTAAGCTTTCTGACGTGTTCTGAAGATATAAAAAGGTATGCTATGTAAATGCAAACTCTCTCTTCTTTGCAATGTGCTGACATGCGATGTCCATTTTGTGGCCACTGATATAAGTTACTAGGTTCAGATACAGTCACCCTAGAATAGTTGTTTAGGTTTGAACTGCACTCTGTGCTTCCAGCAAGCATACATTAGACTTCTCACCCAGGATAAAGCCCAAAAAGACTATCCATTATCATGAAGTTAATTTTTTCCTTTTTTTTTAAGACATATCACTTACAATACATAGTCAATATGCTAGCAAGTATAAGGGTGGACTTTTCCAAAGCCCTGCATCACCAGTGGGGGCCTTGAGTGCAGCAGACAGTTTGTTGGAAAATCCTGGCTGAATTGTTTGTAACTCTTTCGAGTACAAACACGTTTCCCTCTGTTCCTATTCAGATGAAGTTACATTGTTTCATAGTTTGCCATGGTGAGATTTGAACTCTTGATCTTGGGGTTACAAGCCCAGTACCATGACCACTTGGCTATTTAGGCCAAGCTAATTTTTTCCTTTATATAGCCTTCCTTACCTTCCCATAGAGGCCGGCAGATCCTGATCCTCAGGGATATCCACAGTAAACACCTTAGAATTAGAGAAAAAGATAATAGGATCAAGGACAAAACTATTACGTGTTAGATGGGAGGAGTTAACGGATATTAGGGAGACTACTTTTCATTTCCAAGTGAGAGATGTTGGTGGTGAAACACTTCAATATTTGGGATGCCAGATCTATTGCATAGAGGTTAGAAGTCAGAACCGAACACCTGTTGACACCAAGGATTATGATCCTTGTAATGTATCATAAGGCCTCTGAACTTCCAGCATTTCTGCTCCCATATTAGTGATTGAGACTGGTGATTTTGGTGTTAGTTAATGACTAGAAGACTCCTACGATCATGGGAATAAGGATGGGAATAGGTCATCAGACAATCCCATCCAAAGACAGTGCAATCTCTGTACAGCATCATTTGCTGCATAGACGAGGAAAAAGTACGGTGGCCAATTTAAGGTTTAAAACTCAATCACAGGGAACGAATTTCATCCCATTTTTACTGGAAATGGGTCCCGCTCACAAAGCGTTCAATGCTGAGGGTTTCCTTAGGGCACTTATAGTGGGGGAAGCAACAGGATCCGACAAGTTTTGATTCAGGGCTGTGCACAGACAAGCAAAACAATCCAAGGTACATTTTTTATTTGTTCTTGGAACGTGCATGTCGCTGGAAAGGCCAGCTTTTATTGCCCTTCCCCAATTGCCCTTGAACTGAGTGGTTTTCTGGCTTGTTCATAGTCAACTACATTGTGGCAGGTTATTTTTTTATTCGTTCATGGGATGTGGGCGTCGCTGGCCAGACCATCATTTATTGCCCATCCCAAATTGCCATTTAATAGTCAACCATATTGCTGTGGATCTGGAGTCACATGTAGACCAGAGTAGGTAAGGATGGCAGATTTCCTTCCCTAACGGACATTAGTGAACCGGATTGGGTTTTTACAACAATTGACAATGGTTTTATTTATGGTCATCATCAGACTTTTAATTCCAGGTTTTTAATGAATTCAAGTTTCACCATCCACCATGGTGCGATTCGAACACAGGTCCCCAGAGACAGTCTCTGGAATACTAGTCCAGTGACAATACCACTAAGCCACCTCCTGCCCTCCTGAGTCACTTGTCGACCAGGCCAGGTAAGAGCAGCAGATTTCCTCCCTAAAGTGAGCCTGGTGGGCTTTTACAACAAGCTGGTAGTTTTTGATCATTATTATTGAGACTAGCATTTTATTCCAGAGTAATTAATTAACAAATCCCTCCAGCTGCCGTGGTGGGATTTGAATTCATGTCTCCAGAGCATTAGTCCAGGCCTCTGGATTATTAGCTCAGTAATGTTACCACTATGCTGCCACCCCACATTTGTGTTGTCATACCTTGTAGTTTTCACCTTACAATAACAACTTACATTTAAACAGAGCCTTTCCACAGATTAAAACGTCAGAAAGCCATCCACAACTGTGTTATCAAACAAAATTTGACAGAGTAACTTAAGGAGGTATTAGAGTATCTGACCAAAAGATTAGACAAACAATAGGTTTTAAGGCATCTATCAAAGGAGAGAGAGAGAGAGGTAGGGAGGCTTAAGGAGAGCAATTCCAGAGCTCGGGACCTAGCCTGAAAGCATGGCCGCCAATGGTGGAACGATGCAAATCAGGCGTGTCCGAGAGGCTAGAGCTGGAGGAGTTCAAAGAGTTGAGTGTTGTAAGGACCTGAGGAATTTACAGCAATAGGGAGAGGGGAGGTGATTTGAAAATGGAGGCATCGCTGGATGGAAAGATCACATGCATTTGGGTGAAGGGTTCTCGGTTGCCAATTGTTACTTATGACATGACCACCTTTTTTTCCCCCATCCATTTGCATGGACATCAATGTACCCCAACAACATGGAGCACATTGAGAACATAGGAAGGGAAATGAGACAGTAACCAGAGGGATATGGATGGCTAATCACTACTCCATTCTTGTTTTATAACTGCTTCGGTTAGACAGAAATCTTCAGCAGTAAGGTGCAGGCGGACAAATGCAAAGTGCATACAACACCAGTGCAAAATAATTCCAGCACTGACATGAGACCCCAGAAACGATTGTGCAGTTAGAACTATTAGCTCTTACCTCCAAAGGATAATCGTCCGGGAAGCAGATCTGAATATCCATCTCCTTTAAATCAAAGGGCTGCAACAGATAAAGAGAAACAGAATCAAATGCCAGGGAAGCAAAAAGAAAACCCACAGGTTACTCTCCATCATAGAAAGACCCCAGGACATTTTGAGAGGTTGGGGGCTGGGGGTGGTGAAGATGAAATTGTAGACAAAGTGAATGAGTCTGACTTTCAAGAGTTTCTCAAAGCCAAAGTGGTTTTAGAAGAGAGTGTTGTAGAAAGCAGGGGATTAGCAGCTGAAACACTGCTGGTGAGGAGAGTGTAGAGTCAGAGGGGTGGTGAGTATGGGCTAAGACGGATGGTTGGAGGAAAATCCATAGATGGGTTAGGGTGAGGCAGCAAAGTGACATGAACATAAGGATCTATCATTCTGGCATGAGGGACAAGAACAGGGTTGGGGGTGGGAGGTAGAGCTGGATAAGGACAGACTGTCATATGGCTGGGGTATTGTAAGGGTTATGGGGGGGTGGGTGGTGAAAGCGTCAGACTATGAAGGTCAGATTTACCTGGAGCTTGCGAAGAACAGGGCGGGGGCTGGTCAAAGAGAGCCCCACTGGAATTCAACTACCAGTGACAACTTGGAGACTGAGTGAACATTTGAAGAGTGGGGTGGTGTCGACAATAAGGTAAATTGGGCTAGAAAGGGCCCAGCTTTCATACAAGCAGCCTTTAGCTCAGGCAAGGAGTCACTGGCATCACTGAAATCAGCACCAGGGTACGCAAGTGCTGGCGAGCGTGGAATAGGGGGTCGCGACTTTGTCAGTGCTCAGCTGTAAGCAGTTGTGTTCTGTATTGTTGGCACTATAGCTAACCCAGTCATTAAGAGGTAGTAGGTTGGTCATAGAAGGGAAGGTACACAAAGTGCAGGGAATACATTAGAAATGGCCATGTAAATACAGGAAGAGATGTAGTGAGATACAGAACCACAGAGACAGAACACTCAGCAGAGATTGTCCAAGGGAGTAGAAAACTTAAGGGAGACCCTTGTTAAAAAACTAAAGATAAGCCCAGCAACTACAGGCCAGTCAGTTTAACCTCAGTGGTGGGGAAGCTTCTAGAAATGATAATCCTGGAAAGAATTAATAGTCATGTGGGCAAATGTGGGTTAATTAAGGAAAGCCAGCATGGATTTGTCAAGGACAAATTGTGTTTAATTAACTCGCTGGAGTTTTTTGATAAGATAACAGAGAGGGTTGATGAGGGTAATATTGTTGATGTAGTGTACATGGGCTTCCAAAAGCCATTTGATAAAGTGCCACACAACAGACTTGTGACTAAAGTTAGAGCTCGTGGAATAAAAGGGACAGGGTACTAAATTGGCTGAGTGACAGGAAATAGAATACTGGTGAATGACTGTTTTGCAATCTAGAGGAAGGCTTATTAGAGTTCTCCAGGGATTGGTGCTCTTCCTGATAAATATTCATGACCTAGACCTTGGTGTAAAGGGCACAATTTCAAAATTTTTGGAGGACACCAAACTTGGAAGCATTGTGAACTGCGAGAAGAATAGCGTTAAACTTCAAAAGGACAAAGACAGGTTGATGAAATGGCAGATGAAATTTAATCAGAGAAGTGTGGAGTGATTCATTTTGGTAGGGAGAAGGCAGAGAGACAATATAAAATAAAGGGTATAATTCTGACGGGGCTGCTGGAGCAGAGAGGCCTGGGGGTATATGGGCATAAATCACTGAAGATGGCAGAACAGGTTGAGAGAGTGGTTACTAAAGCAAACGGGAACCTGGGCTTTATAAATAGTAGCGCAGGGAACAAAACTCAAGGGAGTTATGATAAACTTGCGTAAAACACCGAAACAGAAGCAAAATACTGCTGGAAATCTGGAATAAAAACAAGGTACTGGAAATAATAGCAAGTTAGGCAGTGCCTGTCGAGAGAGAAACAGTTAGTGTTGAGCTAATGGCTAGTCAAAAGAGGAGTCATATTGGACTCGAAATTTTAACTCTGCTTCCCTCTCGACAGATGCTGCCAGACCTGCTGGGTATTTCCAGTAAGGTTTTTATTTCTGGATAAGACGCTGATTCAGCCACATCTGGAGTATTGTGTCCAGTTCTGGGCAACACACTTTAGGAAGGAGGTGAAGGTGTTCAAGAGAGTGCAGAAAGGATTCATGAGAATGGTTCCAGGGATGAGGAACTGCAGTTACATAGATAGACTGGAGAAGTGAAGGTTGAGAAGAGATTTAATAGAGGTGTTCAAAATCAGGAGGGGTCTGATGAGTAGATAGGGAGAAACTGTTCCATTTGGTGGAAGGGTCGAGAACGGAGAAGACACCAATTTAAGGTGATTGGCAAAAGAAACAAAATGACATGAGGAAAACCTTTTCTAACGTAGCAAGTGGTTAGGGTCTGGAATGCACTGCCTGACAGTGTGGTGGAGGCAGGTTCAATCATGGCTTTCAAAAGGGAATTAGATCATTATCTAAAAGGAAAAACGCGCAGGGATACAGGGAAAAGGCAGGGGAGTGGCACGAGGTGAATTTCTCTTGCAGTGAGCCAACATGGATACAATGGGCTGAATGGCCTCCTCCTGCACTGTAACCATTCATTTAGGGCTGAGATGAGGAGAAATTTCTTCACCCAGAGAGTGGTGAGCCTGTGGAATTCATTAACACAGAAAGTAGTTGAGGCCTAAACATTGTATGTTTTCAAGAAGGAGTTAGATATAGCTCTTGGGGCGAAAGGGATCAAAGGATAGGGGGAGAAAGCTGGAGCAGGCTATTGAGTTGGATGATCAGCCATGATCATAATGAATGGTGGAGCGGGCTCAAAGGGCCAAATGGCCTACTCCTGCTCCTAGTTTCTATGGTTCTTTCAAACAAGGGCACAGGGTGAATAATGGCTGCAGTCATACAGGATGACACTGGTGATTGACCAGGGTGGATTTGGTATGGCGGACTGGAAGCCAGATTAGAGGGAATGGTGAACCCAGTTTGATGGCAACATGACGCGCGCAGGGACTCAGTAGCAAAGTGCCAGGATCCAGCCAGGAACAGTTGGCTATTTGTGATGAGAAAGATGATTCTGGTTATCAAAGGGTGCAGTCATTGCTTGAGAAGCAAGATGGTCTCATCAGCCTTGCCTGTTCTGAATTATTTGAACAGAGCTGGGACGGAGGTAGAGGCACTTCAGTCAGTATCCATCCCTCAGGAGGGCAGAAACAATGCCTTGACACTAACAGTGATTGTTATCAATTGATGACTGCAAGGGTAGCATTGAAACATTGGCTGTGATACCCCTCCCTGGTTCACAGGCTGCCAGCACCTGTCTGTGGTTATATATCAGTGGTCATTTTACTGGGGGCTCCATCAGGCTACCAGCGTGAAACGGTGCCCCAGGATTGGGTCCGTCTCTCAAGAATGGAAAACTGGGACTGCTGTGGCAGGTAGATTTTTGCAACATTGGAACATCCACGGAGCAAGAGCGATCTATTCAGTCTATTAAATTTGTGCTCTTCGAACAAGGCTGAGCTGCACTCTCAGCCCTATTTTCCTGCCTTTGCTCCATATCCCTCAACACCCTCACCTAAAACACATTGACATGGCAAATACGAGAGCTGCAGTTATAAACCCCTCCCCCCCCCCCCCCCCACCGTATCCCCGGCAGTCGGGAGAACAGCGTTCCAGATTTCCACTGTGAGAAAAAGTGCTTCCTGATTGCATTCCTGAACAGCCGGGCTCTAACTCTGACATTAAATCACTTTGCTCTTGATCCCCAGAGGAAATGCCTGCTCTCCACCTACCTTATAGACATGTTAACATAAATTTAACCCTCCGCAGGTGGTGAACTGCTTTCCACCTGAGGCCAGTATATCCTCCTGAGATGCAGTAACCAGAAGATGGAAGACAGCTGGGGCTTTACCAAGTCTTGATACAAATGAGGCATCAGTGCCTCCCCTCTGGGTTCCAGACTCGTCTTTGGAAACTAGCTCCGAGTGACAAGTCCACGCCACCTGTGGAAAAATGGGCAGGCTCTGGGGAAAGAGCTGGAGGGGGATGGGGACTAATTGGAAAGTTCTTTCACAGAGCCAGCACACAGAGGCTGGGCAGAATGGCCATTTTCTGTCCTGTATCATTCTGCGATTCAGGTGGAAGTGCATTGCGGGTGAATTTAAGGTGAAACTAGAGGGGTACATGGGCGGAGAAATAGAATAGAAGGAAATGCTGATGGGGTGAGATGAAGTGAGGAGGGAGGAGGCTGGTTGTGTTAAAAACACCAGGATGGATCAGTTTCTGTGCTGTGCATTCCTTACTTGAAGCCGGACAAAGACTTTTAACTTGCTCATTCCGACAGTATGGAAGCCTTTCGCTCCCCCATCCCTCAGCGAGTCCCCAGAACTTACCCAGTCTGGATCTGTAGGCTCCACCATGATCCGGTAGTAGGTCTGTTTCCCGTCTTCGCTTTCCTGGATGATCAGCTGGTCTTTGGGGAAGCGTTTCATCAGCTGACTGATCTCAGTCTCTCGCAGCTGCCGGGCAACCTCTTGGGTCAGCTCGGTAAGCTTGACCTCGTCCTTGACCATGGCGGGGCGGGAGATGGGCGGCCGAATGAGCGGCCCCGTGGGGCTCAGGCTGACCCTGGCAGGCTCGGGCTCCGCACAGTCCCTCAGAGGAGGCTGCCTCTCAGGGTGCCAGAAGCGGCACCTTTCTTCCATGGCACAGTAGCCGGACAGGTAATAGCGACACGGCCTCTTGGGTCTGTCCCGGGGACCTAGGGCCTTGGGCACTCCGAGTCGCACCCGCCCTTGGGCACCGGAGTCCTCTGCAGGCTTGACGGTGCTGCTGTCGGTGGGACTTTCCACACTGCCCTGGCACTGGGAGATGTTGGCAGTGCCCTCGCTGTGGTTTTCGGGCACACTCGGACCAACCCGGGGTTCCAGGTGCTCGTGCAGGAACCAGCACCTCCGTCCAAACTGGCAGTACTTTCCCCGAGAATAAAAGCGGCAGATTGGGGGCTGTGCATTCACGTTTCTGGGCTTCAGCTGAGATGTGCTGAAGGTCCTGGTTTTCTCCATACCGTCACCGGTCCTGGCCTCAGGTGCCGAGCTGGGGTCTACCTCCATCGCCTCTGGATTCTGTGGGTAGAAATAGCAGCTGGGGTCAGTGGGGAAATATCTGCAGCAAGGTGTGGATTAGAGGAGAAGTGGGGGGTGGGGGGGCAGGAATGGTGCTCAGAGGGCATCTGGCCTGACACCCTCAGATTCCCTTCACTGGGAACGAGGGTGAGGTAGCTCCTGATATAATGCCTGCACAGCCGGCAGAAGCTGCAACTCACTGACTGCTCATGTTACAAGCTAAACTTTGGATTCCATATCCTTGGAGTAAGTTCTTGGAGAGCTGTGTGACGTGCCAGGAGCACGACGTCACTGCTCCTTCGGTGACCATAACCAGTTTTACACCTACCCATAGTGTGATTAGACCTACATGGCAGGAGGACCTTATGGGACCCCACAACCTGTACGAAAACGACGGGCAGGGTGGCGGGGGGGAAGCACCCAAAAACCAGCAGACTCAAGTATCCCGTCAGATGCCAACCAACAATTTAAAGCCAGGTCTCCAGTGTCTACAAGGAAGGGTTCGAAGCCGACTCAGGGGTAGAAATGCTACCGCTCAGTCCAAACTGCAAGTTAGAATAAGCAATTTATAAAGCCAGTGTCTTTCAAAACTTTGTAAAGATTGCTGAAAAAATGTGAAATATCATTTCCCGTCAACTAAATGCACCTCTGACATTGAAGGCAGTCAGTCACTGGAGCAGTCATCATAATATTACTAGACCAGTAACCCAGAGGCCCAGTCTAATACTCTGGGTTTGAGGCTTCAAATCTCACCACAGCAGCTGGTGGAATTTTAAATCAATGTATTAATAAATGTGGAATTAAAAGCTGGTCTCGATAAGGTGAGCACTGTTAGTGTGCCTACACCACACGCACTGCAGAGGTTCAAGATGGCAGCTCACCACCACCTCCTCCAGGTCAAATAGGGATGGGCCATTAATGCTGGTCTTGCTAGTGATCCACACATAGGTACAAATTTTTTTTAAAGTAGTATGAACAATTCTTGCGCTCAGTGAGCACGACAGTATTTTACCAACTGGCCATTCTGAATGAGTACAGCAATGGTGAATGCTGGCCTGGGAGTCAACACTGACATGCCTGATCCTAACAGGTAGACACACACACTCGCATTTTTCAGCAGACTTTACTACCATCAGAAATCAGGGCACAGAAAGTCTGAGTAAGTGTCTGCAATCCCAGCGTTGTGTATTTCAGGAACCCGGACGTAAACGTTAACAAGTATCTGCTCCACAGCACAGAGCACTGATCAAACTTGGAGGACATGGAGGGGGTGAGACATGGGGAGAGAAAGAAGGGAGGGGGGAGTAGAGAAGGGAGGGAGGGAGGGGGGTGGGGTAGAGAAGGGAGGGAGGGAGGGGGGTGGAGTAGAGAAGTGAGGGAGGGAGGTGGGGTAGAGAAGGAAGGGAGGGAGGTGGGGTAGAGAAGGAAGGGAGGGAGGTGGGGTAGAGAAGGAAGCGAGGAGGGAGTGGAGAAGAGAGGAAAGGAGGTGGGGTAGAAAAGGGAGGGAGAGGGTAGAGAGGGAGGCGGGGAGGGGGTAGAGAAGGGAGGGAGGGGGTAGAGAAGGGAGGGAGGGGGTAGAGAAGGGAGGGAGGGGGTAGAGAAGGGAGGGAGGAGGGAAAGAGGAGGGAGGGGGGAGGGAAAGAGGAGGGAGAGAGGGAGGGAGAGAGGAAAGAGGAGGGAGGGGGGGAAGAGGAGGGAGGGAGGGGGAAAGGGGGGGAGGGAGGGAGGGAGGGGGGAAAAAGAAGGGAGGGGGAAAGAGAAGGGAGGGAGGGGGAAAGAGGAGTGAAAGAGAAGGGAGGGGGAAAGAGGAGGGAGGGGGAAAGAGGAGGGAGGGGGAAAGAGGAGGGAGGGGGAAAGAGGAGGGAGGGAGGGGGGAAAGAGGAGGGAGGGAGGAAGGGGGGAAAGAGGAGGGAGAGAGGGAGGGGGGAAAGAGGAGAGAGAGAGGGAGGGGAAGAGGAGGGAGAGAGG